>NC_136506.1:41859501-41954501 GCF_053919585.1 Euprymna scolopes | reverse complement strand
ACATAGTTAAACTCACGACTCGCCCAGCAGCCGCCGATAGCGTGGTGGTTCGGAGGCTAGACTGTCGTACAGACAGTTGGGTTTCAATCCTGGCTTAAGATAGGTGCCTGTCTAGCCGCACTGATGAGACGCGAAACGGTACTGTATGTTGATGACTATATATATATATATATATATATATATATATATATATATATATATATATATATAGGACTACTTCATTTAATCACATAAATTAATACACGAAAATATATTTTTTTTGATAAACTAAAATATTTTCTTCAACAGCGCTTAATACATATGAAAAGCTATGTAGCAATTATATATATATATATATATATATATATATATATATATATATATATATATATATATATATATATATTAATATGATTTTACTAAAGAGTTTATGTAGTGTACTACCCGGTAAAATGTGTATCAGTATAAGATGCAAGAACCTATCACCACGTTTTGTTTTTTTACTATGAGTTTTAAAGTGGTAAACGAATTTTTTTATACATGTATTCATAAAAATAGTCGCATTTATGGGGCTGTTGCCCATATATGTTTGATAACTGACTATATATATATATATATATATATATATATATATATATATATATAGAGAGAGAGAGAGAGAGAGAGAGAGAGAGAGAGAGGGGAGATATGTGGTATTTGTTTTAGTTTTGTGATACGTTTTGAATGAATTCAGTTATTTGAGAGATTACATTTTTACCTGAATTCGAGTTAATTATCTCTCTAACCAATTTGGTATTCCTATGTAGCGAACGGCATATGTATTGTTTTTTTTAAGATAATAATAATAATAATATAATATATCCACTGAGTCATGCTTTGTTCGTTTAGGACTTACCAGAGTAGCTGGATCTAACGTGGTTTTAAACCGGGACACCGTGGTAAGTAACCTAAATTCTTTCCACTCGTTTACCTGCCTGAATGTTAGGATATATCGCGATTTACGTAGATGTTATTCCCTTTTGGTTTTCTGATATGTTTGAAATGAATTCCATTATTTACGAAAGTGCATTTATACCTAAATGCGAGTTGGAAATAATTTCCCTTTAACTAATTTGGTAGGCCCATATGGAGAGCGGCATATATATTGTTTTTAAAATATAACAGCAAGGTGGAGGAGTGTTAAAAGTTTAGGATGTTTATCATTCGATCCCGATTTTGAATTTCCCTAGATTCAGTCACACTGATGATTCGTAGTCGAGGAAACACATGTCAGTATATAATTATATTTAAAAAAACAATATATGTATATATATATATATATATATGTATGTATGTATCCATGTGTATATATATATATCTTTATATCTATATATCTGTCTATCTATCTATCTATCTATCTATATAATATATATATATATATATATATATATATATATATATATATATGTATATTCCTGTGTTAGAAAAATTAAACTACCATGTTTTGTTCTTAAGAAAATGTTTGATTTTAAATAATTTAATTTGTAGAAGCCTCATCTAATTTGCAATAACCGGGTTAAAAATGGTCAATTATTGCAAGGTAAGCTATCGATCAGCATGAATGGTGTTTATCTTATATACTAACTAAATTTACATTCACAATACGTGACGAATGCAAGAATCCTTACTTACCAAAACAGTTAACCTAGAAGAAAACATTACTTTTTTTTACAAATGGAATATATATATATATATATATATATATATATATATATATATATATATATATATATAATTTAAAGGAGATTAGATTAATAGTCTAAAGAGCTAAGTGTATTTTAATGTTATAGTGAAATTACTAGTTTAATTAAAATACAGGAAATGCTCGTTGTAATTTAGATATATAATAAGCTCGATAGTTAAATGTCCTAGAGCTAATTCAATATTAAGTAATGTGATTTATTATTTAAAAATTTTAAAAATCACGTAGAACAATTATACATAGTTTTTTTGGTAAACACGGTCTCCTCATCAGCAAATTTAGGAGGATTTCTATTGAATTGAAAAGACACCAAAAATAAACCTAGCGTTAAAAGTAAGGCAGATGAATCTGAAAAAATGAAGTAAAAGGTTTGGATTTAAAATTTATAAGAAAATTAATAAGAAAATTGGTATAGGTTAGAGATAGAAATGAGTAGAAAAAATATATATGATGAGGAGACCGTGCTTACCAAAAAACTATGTATAATTGTTCTACGTGACTTCATGTATACCACAAATAAAAAGCACGGATTTCCGAAACGATCGTACCGATAATTGACTTTGTTGTTGTTCCTTCTTATGAAACTGATTTTTAATTTAATTAAATTTTGATTTTTAAATTTTAAAAATTTTTAAATTATAAATCACATTACTTAATATATATATATATATATATATATATATATATATATATATATATGTATTATTTATATAAAATCATGCTCATAATCCCTTTTTTATAAAATATATTCGGTGTCGTTCACACTCTGCAAAAAAGTTGCGTGTATGCTTTGTGAATGTGAGCAGTAGAGATTTTAAAGAAACAGTAAGGTGAATAAAAGGAGGAGGGGGTAACGGAAGAGCGGGTTATACGATCCTATATGGTCAAGTTGTCGATCGTGGAATTATTTGTAATTTTTAACTAGGTCTGTTGTATTGACTTGAGTTTTAACTTTGATATGTAGCTTTAATATTCACTTATCACTGTTATTTTCCTATCTAAGGCCTTTATAATTGTTTTTTGTTCAGGTGGCGAGTTCATTCTAGATTTATTTTCCTGCTTAGCTCTATTTCTTTGAATATTTATTTCTCGCTTATTATCTGTTAATTAGTTTCGCGTTTTTAAATATTTATTTATTAGTGTGTTTATTTATAAAAAAATCTATATTGTCAGAATTTATGCAACAGAATTAAATAACTTTATCTCAAAGATAAGTTCATTAACAGTAAAAAATCCTTAGAAAATTACCTTGGGATTGTGGATTTGTACACATCTACTTAAGTAACTAAGGAGGTGTTCGTGAAAGGAATTGAGTTTTACAAAACCTCTTCTAGTGTGACAGAGAATAATATCGATATAATATTGAATGGGCGTAGTAGCAATTTATTAGTAACCATGAGCAATGCATACAAAATAAACAAAACAGCTTCTTTCACTAACCCATGCGTTCTCAGGCCACGTCAGAAGCAAAACACCTTGCTAGATCATTCATAGTACATTACATTACACTAAATATCGAAATAAAATAGAGAATATACATTTTTTATACATGGACGATGTCCCGATGATTTTTAAGCACGCAAAAAGTGCAAAACTTCATGGGCATTAGAAGAAAACATACATACGGTATAGAAAAATATGAGCTTTCAAGTGGAAATTACCAGCAATATTAAACAGTTACCCGTTTGATTTAGCTACACACACCTAAAAACCATACATAAAAGAACACGCAAATCTCACATATATCCAAGCACGCTTCCCCCACTAAACCTCTATTACCGTACCAAAATGTACTGAACGGTAAACAAATAAAAACTCCACTGATCAGGAAATATTCTATAGATACAAAATATCTATTACGATTCACTAAAAATAAGCGGATACTAAAATGCTGACATTAAATACACTAGGAGCAACATAAATGTGGTATTTTTATAATCCATGTAGAAAAATAATCTTTTTTACCCCTTTTAACATTATGATAAAAAACAAAGCGTTGTAATAGGGTCCTGCACCTTATAGTGATACACATTTACCAGGTAGTACACTACATAAAATCTTAAAAAAAAACACGGTAAATGTAAGTTACATCTGTACTGAAAACGAAGAGATAATGATAAAACAGTGCAAGAATAATATATATCGGAAAAATAACCAAAGTGCGGGGCCTTATGATTATCATGAGTGAAAGACCTGCGATTACCAACAACTGACCCACTGATCACTAATTTCCACAGATCTTTGCTTGTATACTAGTCATTACTATACAACTTAGAAAACCTATGAATCGAAAAGTTCAATATAAACAATTCCTCAATGATAGAAAAAACAGATTCTATTAACATACATTCTCAATGAATAATAAATCATATGCCTCGGGCACCTTACTCTATCTATACAACTGGAAGTTGATTGAGGTAAACAGAAAATTTTAGGAAGACTGAAATATGCAGTTCATTAAATTTACACCATTACTTACGTTTTGCAGAGAAACATGAGATTAAATTGTTTAAAGACAGTAACAAATTATTAAATGTAAACGTGCAAACACTTTGGACGCTACATTTTATCAAAGATGTAAAAACGAATAGCCACTTTATATAGTAGAAACGCAACTATTTATAACCTTTCACTGCAAATAGCTTAACTAATTAATAAATCAAATAAGGTAGGAATTGAAAGGATACAAAGTAGTCCCGCTACATCACACATTAATAATTATATTTATTAAACGCCGAAAAGTGTCTAAGAAAGGATTAGCATGAATTAAAGAAACATCCATCCTCTCATTACCCTCAATATATGCCAAACGAAAACATGCCACTAACTTGTTAAAAGTGAGGGCACTTTGAATACATACTTATTGAACCCCCTAAAATTGTATGTACGCTTGTAATTGGAATGTGATATATACCTACGAAATGTATAATCATGAAGGAGACTCACAGATAGACGACCACCATATTATTGATCGTAAACGTTTAGTACGTACTCAAACTAGAGGGCGTTGGGAACAGGATGTCAATCAATATTGATAAATATATGTTATTATAATACTGATTGCACGTATATGAACTAGAAAAAAGTATCACTATAACGACGCATGTAAACCTATTTACGTTGTGCTGAAAGGGTGAAACAACCCAAATGAAATAATGACAACCATCGGAATTGAGTTTATATATAGATATATCGTTGCCTTTGTAATTACCCTAGACACTGCGGAAGAGTGGAAACTATGTCTTCCAGTACACACACACACACACACACACATACACACACATATATAGACATATAGATAAAACACATACACACACGCACATATATATATGTATATATATATATATATATATATATATATATATATATATATATAAAAGCTTGTATATTTTTGTTGGCAGTTTTTTATTTACTATAAAGACATTTTATAAATTGACAAATAAATTATTTAAAAATAAGAAACTAATGAAACTGGAAATAAAATAATCAAATAAGTTAATAGAGGTTAACACTATCATAGATGAATAATAAAGCCGTCACCAGAAATGAATAAACAACTTTAAATTAATAAGACAGGAAAATAACGACGACTATTTTATACAATTACTTTATGTCAAAAACCAAAACGTAGACCGATAAAATCTGGCCAGTATAAATTATACCAGTACTGCCTAATTGGGCCGTGCCCCGTCACTCTGTACATATTACTTTACTCTCTTACATTCATACAATGAATCGTCTACTGCTCACTTTCAGAAAGTATACACCCCGAATATTTTCAGAGCGTAAACCACAACGAATATCTCATGTAAAATCGAGTGTATCTTTTATCTGTTTTAAATATCATCCAATTTTTTCTTTGGTAGAAAGGGTATTTTTGAATTGGGATTCTGCTGAAACAGGTACGCACATATGCAATCAATTATGCATATAGAATAAACAGACTATATATATATATATATATATATATATATATATATATATATATATGTGTGTGTGTGTGTATTAACAAACTAAAATTGAATTTTACATGCATATCATTTTACAGTAGAAATAGAATAGAAATAGTTTTCCTTTAGTTGTACAAAATATAAACTGAAAGTATTTTACTATCATGATATATTAACTTGTCTTTCAATATATTCATTTGGAATTTCTCTGAAAATGTGTTTAGTAAAAATAAACAGTTATATTTATATAGATGAGTATTAAATACTGACCACTAATATGATAGTGAATATCTTATTAATTCCTTCGCGGAACATATACGTATTACTGCGGAAATTGAACTTTGCTTCTCGTATCCAGATTTTTACAATTGGCTACATACCGGAAAACCAATTATTCGTTTTCGTCTGTAAGCTTTTACAATTTTTATCTTCTCTGGATTGATATTGCAATTGCCTTTCGAAATAACATAAACCTTCACTCGTGTAATAAAAATAACTTACAGCTTATAAGTGTATCTATATGTTTTGGTACTTATTCTATATAGTCATTACTATGATTATTATTTCATAAAACTATAATCCAGAATGTCGTATTATATTATGCCACATCATATTAGCTTTACAGTGTGACCATAGTACAATATTTTTGTTTAATAGATGATACCCTTTTTATATGTTGATGGTGGTTATAAGCTTTACTTGTGATATAGTCAATACAGAGATAAATATATAGTTAGCAAAATATCTAATTATATTATTTAATGGGCATACACTCAATAATTCCTAAGAAATTGTCTACGTTTTGTGTATACAGAAATAGTTTATAGTTTTCTTTATATACATAGTTGTTTAAATTATCTACATTTACATTATTTACTCATTATAGTTATATTTGCCTTTATGCAAGCTGCCTTCTTAGTTTATAACGTTTATTTAATACGGTATTAGTCATTCGGCCAGACTGTAATACATGCCTTACCACTTCCGGCATATTAACAGTTTATCATCTAGCATAAATAGAGTAGTTTTTAATAAACTATGCGTAACTTTCTTTTTGTATACGTCCTTTATTGATATAGAGATTATATGTTGGTTTAAATTGGACATTTACTTAATTTAATTTACGGCTACATGACTATTATGTCTGTATTTGAAACACACAGCTACCAAACTTTAATAAAAAGTTCATTTTTTAATTGTTAATGACAGATAAGAAGTAATTTTCTTTTCCCAGGTAAACATTCACTAAATGTTCACGGAACACAATGTCATAGTTGGAGAATACATTTACCAAAAAAATTCCCTTTGTTCTCATGATCTCTTTCATCATTATATATGTCTTCCAGGTGATCCCGTAGTGCTAGATTCTGCTTGACGAGAAACCTACAATCTAGCTAGAATTTCCCACCACTTCTTAGTTGACCTCCCCATAAGATGGATCTCTACTTTGTAAACTACCTTTCCTTCAGCAAGTAGGTTCTCTAGATCTTTGCAGTTGAGAAAAGTCTGAGCATGAGATGCGCTAGCTTCATGTTCATATACGTTTGGGTTAATTTCCACCAATTCGTAAAACCCATATCAGCAGAAAAACCCGACAATCCAGTTGGGAAAATCTACAACAGAAGCAAAACAAGGCTTCTCTGCATGGAGAATACACAATCCCAGTTCTAAAAAGTATATCATCGTTTCACAATCCCCATAGAACTATTTTTTAGTTAGATTTCTAACGTCACCTTTTCTTTTTGTTCCTGGTCGGACTACTTCCTTGAATTCATGATCAAAGTTCTGCATAGCTGCAGATCCCAGAGCGCGAATTTAAGGAGTAATCTCAACTGGTCATAAACATAAAATCAATTGCTGTGTATGTTTTCGCGCCATGATTACCTTGCCAATTATTAAACTTCAGACACATACTCATCATTGACAATTTTTGATATATCAAAAGAGTCAATGTCAATTCCGAAGTAATAATATCAACGTTATTAATATCAACATCATCTTCGCTTTCAGCATGATTTTTTACTTTTGTTTCGGCAATTTTAGCCATAGAAATATTTACCGCGAATTTCACCAGATTTTATTATTTTTTTCTTCCTCTTCTTTTGTTTTTCGCTTTTTACGGAATGCCGCACCATTCTCCTTCATTCTCTTCATTACGATAGCTTCTTTGGAAATTTACCCAAATATTCTGATAAAAAATAAAAATTCTATTTTTAAAAATAGAACAGCATTTCTCTGAATAAGCACCTTCTTGTGTTGTTCCGTACTAGTACAACGAAAGGTAATATATTCTCCCATAAAATCATATTTCTGACATTTCTCACCCTATATATATATATATATATATATATATATATATATATATATATATATATATATATATATTTATATATATACACATATATATATATGTATATATATATAAAGACAAAGAGAGTGCGAGAGCGAGAGAGAGAGAGAGAGAGAGCGAGAGCGAGAAAGAGAGATACCGTAACTACCCGCCTTTACAAAAAAAATTTACGGGGTAGTCTTTAATTTTATTTTCTATTTTAAATCTTATATATGTTTTTGACCACTTTTACATGCTGGTGAGTCTTTTATTTACAATTTTTGAGCGGTTCGATTTTCAAACATGTGCGCGAAAACAAACCTGAAAACAAAGCTCCACGCATGTTTCGCTTTTTTGAATTCTTACGACTCTTAAAATATTAATATTTAAATTGAAATAAAAAACGTTTAAACTACGTTAAAACACCAATAAATATGCAGGAAGGTTGCAAAGCTGTATTTATATCCAATGGGAATATCTTTTACCACTTTTATGAATCTGTCTGTATTTAAAAAGTAATCCTATTACCAGAATCATTTAATCATAATAAATTTCGGTGTATCATATATACGTCAGTGCTAATTTTCCGTTGTATCATTTAATTATCAGTGATGTGTCAAAGTATTTTTTGATAAAAATGTTTTGTTTAATTTTTCAACAGTTTTGGAACATGGAAATAACTGGTAATTGTCTGTATTTTTGAGATGAGGTGTTTTCATTGATTGAGATTGTCGGACTGGTTGTTATTGTCACAACGTTTCGGCCGTGTTGCCCTCCGGCCTTCGTCAGGTGTTTTGTATCGAACTGGGGAACCGTTTGTTAGGAGTCTCGAGCCCAACCCTTTATTATTATCATTACGGGGGTACCGTGTTCGGACTCCAGCTAGACTTTGGGACATAGTTGCTGATTCTCTGTTTTGAATGTTACTTTTTCACTGCCTTCGTTCAGGATTGAAATCAGCACATTTGGGTAACTGTAAACTTTGATACAGCGTCTAGGACCACTCGGCCATATGTCACTAGAACAATTCGTAGTCGGTTTTTGTTAATGTTAAATCTATGTTTTTATTCAAGGTTTTTTCTCTCTATCAGAGGTGTCCAAATTGCATTCAGCTCTATGCTTGGTTTGCTCAGTAGGTTGTTATGTCCGAGCATGTGAGCTGTTTCTTTAAGTTTTCTCACTTTCCAGAGGGTCTCTCTGTTCATTATTTTTACTTCATCCCATAGGGTGCGATGGTCCCCCCTCTCCATCCAGACATGGTTGGCTATACCTGATTTTTCCGTCTCCCCTTTTTTTCCGGCCGAAACGTTGAGACAATAACAACTAAGATGAGGAAGTCAGTCCGACAATCTCAATCAATGGAAATAACTGTTTTCTTTGAAAGCTTAACTAGATAATTTTTGCAGCTTTTGAAAAACTTTGTTTTACAAATCAAATAAATTTACATCGTAGTTTCATGTTATTATCATTTTAGTTTCAGTCATAATTAAAATCAATACATATTTATCATTACTACCAAAGAGGAAATGTTAAATAAAAAAAATTAAAACAATCGGTTTTGGAATTGTAAATTAGGGACACATTTTTCCGATTTCGATACCGGTATAAACTTTCAGATTTTTTGTTAGCTTTTATTTATTTTTTCTATTTTCTATATTTAACGTGTCATAATACAGGCTCGTAAAATAGGACATTTACAACCTTTTCGATAAAAAAATCAGATTTTTTTTTGCTAGCTTTTATTTAGTATTTTTATTTTCTCTTTTTACCCTCTCAAAATGCCGCTCTCTGACATGTGCCGATCGTAAAATAAGGACACATTTTTGCGATTCCGATACCTCTACAACCATTTCGGTAAAAGTTTCAAATACTTCTTAGCTTTTATTCATTTTTATTTATGTTTTTCTATTTTCTACTATTTATCATCAGAAAATGCCGCCCCCTTACATTGGCCGCTCGTAAAATAGGGACACATTTTCTGATTTCGATACCTCCAAACGTTCTAATTTTTTTCAAAAGTTTCGGTATAAAATTACGATAATTTTTTTTTTTAGTTTTTTTTTATTTATTGTATTTTTTAATTTTTAACCCCTCAAAGGCCGCCCCTAAAGCGTGCCGCTCATAAAATATGGGCAGATTTTTCTAATAGGGATATCTTTTAAAGTACCGATGTTCTATATACTTTTCAACATAACATTTATGATTTTCTCTTAGCCTTCATTTATTTTTATTCATACTGTTCTACCCTCGCAAAACAATGCCTTCTTGCAGGTATCGCCCAGGAAGGACCGCCCGCACCACCCCTCCCTTGCTCCAGCACTGGTGCTAATCACATGATGGCTTTACTAATAATCCTTTAATTTATTACTTGGTATCACCAGCACGCATGTTTCTATTTGATGCATACGAATCCCATTGCTTACATTGGGTTTTCAGCTGCGAAACCCGAAATAATGATCCAGAGTTTTATATATTTATATACGTGTTTCTATGTATAAAATAAGTTCAAAATCTTTTATGTATTCCTGAAACATACTTAATCTTATATATAAGTTTCAAGTACTTATATATATATATATATATATATATATATATATATATATATATATATATATATATATATATATGTGTGTGTGTGTGTGTGTGTGTGTGTGTGTGTGTGTGTGTATACATCCTTCTATAAAATCATGCTTCCACGATTCCAATCTGTCTAGTTCAATCAAGGTGTAATGTATTAGTTGCCACTGGGTTCAGCCTGTCTTTGGCCTTTGGAATATACTATTAACTAATACAGAAGGACGACCTACGTGGTCTAAGAGAATGGGGAGAAGAAAACAAAACAAAGCGTAGGAAAAACACATTTTGTTTCGTTTACGGTGGTCAATCATTTCAGATTTTGGTATGACTCGCTGGGCGTTAACGCCCGAATGGTTAATATCACTATGTGAGAAAATAATTGACAGACAGAGGTTGAAAAGCACTTGGGAATATATAAAGTAGAGGTTTAAGTAAGCACGTTTTATATATGTGCTTTCTGTGTATGAAACTTCCTACTTATTTTTTCCTTTATTCGCAATTCTCTTTCTCTTACTCTATAGATACATATACGTATATATATATATATATATATATATATATATATATAAGCATATATTTATTTATGCACACATTCAGCCATACACACAGGCACACATACACAGATATATGAAGTGATTTTTTTTTAATTTGAAAAGAAAACTATATAAGTATTAGGTTATGAGCATTATAGGCTCCCTATTATTTTACGTTAAACTTTTAACAATAATAAATTGTTATACTTAATATTTTGTTCCAATTTAATGCATATCTATGAGACATCTGATTGTAATGCATTCTAATTATATATAAAATTGAGTAGAAACGTTCAGTTGCCTTCAAATGTGTACAGATTTTGCAAGAACATACAGTTCTTAAGATCAAATGATATAGGAAATAAATGCATTTCTCTTTACAAAAAAAATTTCTGCCGCTTGTTTAACGTTTTCCTAGTATATATCACCTACTTACAATTAACATCACGGTTATACTGTTGTTAGCATGCTAAATTGATTTAAATACACTACTTTCGTGAGAAAGAATAATGTCTGGTAACATGTCATGAGTAAAACATATCCAATACTAAACGAACATGCATGGAATAAGTGCGTACTATTTGGAAAATATTCTACAGATATGACTACAAAAAATGACAACACAATTCTACAGAAATGGAGGATACAATGTTTGAGAATACGGTATTATTAAGAGCGCATATCTTTAACAGACCTATACGTACAAAGAGGTTCATGCCTAAGAGAAATTATTGAGTCGTAACAGTATATATGTGCTACTTTACTACAACTCTGAGTTTTTCCAACACAGTCCCCTTAAAAACGAGATAATTTTCAGTTGGAGGAGGGTATCATGATAATAGGCTATATAATACATGCCCTATGTACAGTAAGAGACAGTCAAATATATTAGAAAACGGATTGAGCATTTTAAGTTGGAATAGTTTTGTTTTGATGTCAGCCAGACATATACCAATCATTATCCATAAATATGATCATTATTCATACATCCATATATATTGGGTCACTAATATAATTTACTATACCCACACATACGCACACACGCATGCACACAAACACACACACATACACACACACACACACACATATATATATATATATATATATATATATATATATAAATTTTGCAGAATGTAATATATCCTCGGTACCGTTTCAAATCTGATACGAGCCGACCAGTTTTAAGTTTAAAATATCAAACACTCTGCAACTCCTGTTTCTATCTGATTACACGGAAAGTATACTTGCACTATTTGTTTATTCATTTTCATTTGGAGATTAGTTTCCTTCTTCTTCTTCTTCTTCTTTTCTTCTTCTAATTCTTCTTCGTATTATTATTATTATTATTATTATTATTATTATTATTCATTTAATATATTATTATCTCATTTTTGTTTTGTTTTAGTTTTGGTGGATCCCCATTTTTAACACGTGTACATACAAATACAATTTTACTTGATACAAACGCGATAGACCCATCCCCAGGTTATAAATGTCTCATCGTTGGGAAGAATTATACTAAACAATTTGATAATAATAAGAATACAGTATTTCTCTCTTTTTTTTTCATTTTACTTAAGTTAAATTTCATGAAAATCAAGCATCTTTGTACTATCGCGTGCTTTCTATATAAGATAGATACGTATTTGAATATTCAATTAGAGTTATTCTTCACCTCACAAAGACTTAGTTTATAAAGAATTTGGTAACAATTTTCCTCAAAACAATTGGTAATTTACATATGATTTAGTATATTTTTCTTGTAGATTCTTGTTTTTTTTTTCAGGAGCCCAAAGCAAGAATTATCTAGTCTGCCAGAGTATTCAACTTCTTATTGTTACTTCATGCATTATCACTTGAAATTGGTGCATAATTATTTGAAATGGCCAGTGAGAGGTTGGCCATACAGCGACGTTCTTGTTTGGGCTGTAAATAATATTTGACTTTGAATATTTATCACTTGTACAGAAAAGTAAGGCTGATCTAGCGAATTTCTTACAGAGATATTTTAGACACACGATAAATATGCCAAGTAAGCTCTGAAATATATATATCCAGTAAATGTTTACTTACTAAAATCAAAATAAAATTAAAGTAAACTGAGACACAGAATACGTACAGGTCAATTCATAGTTTACTAAAATTGTTTTGTTTACAAAGCAGGCAACACAACACTTATCAAGGCCCGGAGGCTACTCGACGATAAGCGTAATTTTGTGTAAAGTATTCAATGGGACAATACAATTATAATCGTTAGTAGTAGAAATTTGATGAATTGGGTCGTTTTAGGGAACGACTCATCAAGAACATTTTCACATTATACTTGAAGACGATCACATTGAAGTCAGCTGGAAAGTAGGAACACGAAAGAGAGTTATATAGACGTGCAGTCCTGCCGAAGAAATTTTGTTCATGGAATCTAAGTCCAAGTTTAGGAATAAATAAAGAGTGGGGGAAATTATTGATAGTGGTTTCAGCTAAACGAGTATTTTTCGTAAAAGTTTTTACACAAAGCGTCATAGATTAGAGCTCAGGTGTGCACTTGCCATGAAAATCACGATAAAGCTCGCAGAGCCTCTTCTTTGGGAAAGAGGACGCAGTGAAAAATAAAAAAAAGACTTCCCTACTAGGCTAGGAATACTATTTGAACATTGTCCAGGCAGGATAAGGTCTTTCTAGTAGGTCCTGCGAAGACCTAGCGATAGAACTTTATCTTTTGACAAACTTGGCTTTCATATAGGCAGTCAATGTCATTGACAGTAGGATATCTACTGGAGTGGTAAAATGATTCCGCCATTTTTCTAGAGAAATTTGACCAAGTTGATGTACGTGTTCTATTTCAGATGAGGAGTAAAAGTTAGACACAGAAGCTTGTCAAAACATGAAGTTGCTTCGAGACGAAATCCATTAATTTCAATTGATGCTAGACGGGGATCAGTTGATGCTGTAAAGATAGATAATTGATTTTATATGCATAGATATACAACAGACACCTCTTTCCTAATTGCACTACATGTTCAACATCAGAGGACAGAGAATCGCAGAGCACTTGGTCATTTACGACCTTTGAAGTGTCGCCATTGATAGTAGAAAAATGTCTATGAATGATCTTAGGATGTGATTTGGGACATCATTGATGTATTTCAGGAAGAGAGTTGGACGTTATTTTCCGGGGCTGGTTTACTGCCTCTCCATTGTTTAAATATTACGAGCCAATCAGGTCGACATATTTTTGTTTAATTCATCTTCAAACTAATTTTCAGCTAATTGTTTCAAGTAATTTTATTCAGAAACTAGTGTAAGTAATACCAATGAAGTAGCATTGAGTTGTTTCATTTTTAACTTACATTGCTCTAAAATGTCAGGGGCAATATCAAATCAAGAAACAAAAGACGGAAAGACGCAGTAAACCTAATAAAATCATGGCATCTCAATAGATGAATAAAAGTTGATTTCCTTCCAAAATATATTAGTCATTCCAGTTGATCTCTTTTTTGTGATGATCACAAGAAAGCTTCCCCTTCGAAATGAGGTGTTTATTGGTCGCAAAATTAAACGCGTATTAACTACTGAATAATAATTTAACAAAGCAATAATGCTGTATGTATTTTAACATTCACGTTATGTTATGCTGGCAAGTTAAGGAAAAGAAACACAGATAGAAATATTTTTTTCTGACGTTGGCAATATTGGATTTTCAGAGTAAAATGATGCCTTAGTGGCAGTTTGTTTTAGTTTTCTACACAAATAGCAAATGAGAGAAATTTTGCTTGAATTTGATGATAGCCGAATTAGACACATCAGGACAATAAAAAATGGCGAGTGACAATGCAAACGTTTAGCTGTTACTGATCGGTATATTATAAAAATAAACTACTTAATATTAGTATATAATGTTACATGACATAGCCTTTAATGAGAGGTTTATCGTAGGATCTATACTATATCGTCATTATTTATTACAATATAGAAACATAAATAAAATACTGCAACTTTTGCCCTCCTCCATTCTTTTTTCTCACATGAGAGAGACCTATATCAGCTCTCATATAACGTTTATATTAAGTACTTCAATTTGTGTAAACTATCTGAAACAAACACTCGTTTTGATGCAACTATCAAAAAATGCCCTTACTTCGTCTGTGCCTAAAACTAAATGACGATTCTATAGGTAATGTTTCTTAGAAATGCCTCTGTAAAACACAATACCGTGAATTTGCTTTTAGTTCAGGATCGATCTAAAGTTAAAAATACATTACTCTTCGTTTAGCCGTGTGCTTAAATAGTAATGCCATACTTAATTTCCACTATTGCTCTTCATTACATCTACCTTGCACTCAGGACGGAGCAATTTCGTAAAACATAATAACACTAAGAAATCTAATTTCGTTCGGACTCATACGGTGGCTATTAACATTATGATGCTCCCTATCATTAGGTATTTCAAGATGTTTTATTTGTTGTAGCTGTTTCATGAGAACTCTACGTGAAAGTAAATATTAAAATCATGACAGAAAGTGTTCCTTAAGAATCCTTAATTGTTTCTTAAAAAAATCCAGTATCTTGGGTGTGGGAGGATGCAGATGTGAAATACTTCTGCATTAATGCATTCGGTGTTCACAGAAAATAGTTTGTATATGAAACCATTATCTACATATTAAAAGTCGTTGATCTGTACAAAGTGTGCAAGTTCCAATGAATATAATAATCTGCTATATATATATATATATATATATATATATATATATATATATATATATATATATATATATATATATAAAGATATGTGTTGTATTAATGGCGAATAGATAGTAGACATTTTTATTTGTGAATTTGGCGCATTAAATTATTTAACAGTCCACAACAGTCGGTGTTCTCCCGTAGACATATGTATATATATATATATATATATATATATATATATATATATATATATATATATATATATATATATATGTGTGTATATATATATATATATATATATATATATATATATATGCGTGTGGGCATATTTCTGCATATCTACGGTGAGAAAACAGGCTGTATATATATATATATATATATATATATATATATATATATATATATATATATATATATTAATGTTGAAAGACCACTATGCTCCTACAATAGTGATTTAAAGTTGGGAGGTATTTTTTGAAGCATGAACACGATGTTACTTTCTATATTTAATATTTCCTTATTTATAATTTAAACGGTCCTCCGCTCTTGGTCAAAAAAAATATCGATACTTTTTTGTGGGCAAAAGCGGAGAACCGCTGGAAATATAAAAATAAAATATTAAATACAAAAGGTAACGCGGGGTCCCTGCTTCAAAAACCTTCATAAACATTAAATAATTAATGTATATATATATATATATATATATATATATATATATATATATATATATATATATATATATATATACTGGGAACTTATACACACACTTCCATTAGCGTATTAAGCGATCCTCTTTGTGTAAAAAAAAATCGAGCTTAGGAATATTTGGACGATGTCCAAACATGGGAAATTCACTGCCCGTACAGAAGCAGCCGAATAACACAATGGTAAGAAGTCTTGCCTGCCGTTTGGGCGGTCGGATTTTGATCCTGGCTTGAGGTAGTTGCCTAGACGCACTCATAAAATAGTGAGATTTATACACCCCCATATATATATATATATATATATATATATATATATATATATATATATGCTTCTGCGTGCGATAGAGTAAAAAAGTACTGAATATGGATGATTGTAAATATATGTATGTATGTATATATATATATATATATATATATATATATATATATATATATATATATATATATATTAGGTGGTCTCAATATATTTTAAGACGTTTTCCGTATGACCACATTTAATGATCCTACATACATGAAACGCTCGTCCCCATAAAACTGATCTCTTGTGATTCAAACGCATGTGTAATACCGTTCCAACAATTTATGTGAAGCGCCAAGGAACTCATCCTGAGTGAGAATGTTTGAGCCACTCATCATAATCGGTTTCAACTCAGCAACTGACAAATACGAGACCCTCTAAGGTGTTCTTTGAGCCTTAGAAATAACCACAACTCACAGGGAACTATGTGTCAAGTATAAAGAGCTCGAGAAACTGGCAAATGCCCATCTAAGTCAAAGAGTCTTTAATTTTTTTTTTTTTTGGAATCCTCAGCTCCTCGCGAATAATTCTGTATACAGTTTTCACACTTACATTAATATGTGGATCTTTGTCTTTATAGACACCCGGTGGTTCTTATCAATGAAATTCCATATTTGAAAATCAATTCTGGTATTCTGATTTTCTTTAGTCATGAACACCTCTCATCGTCCCACACAAACACCATGTCTTGTTTGAATATACTTGGCTACTCAAGAACTAATGTCCGATTCATCATGATGGTCCAAAAGCAGACCGACGCATTTCATACGTTTTTCTTTAAAGTTAACAAGCGAATATTTTGCATATTGTTTTTCAAAAGTGTGTTTACATCCAATTAGCATTGTTGAAATTCATTATTTCATCATCAGTGTCGCCATTTGTCTGCGGCGTCAAGTTTATTGGTACCCACATCCAGTTGGTCCGATTTTCCATCTCTTAGTTGAAGTAATTTTTGTGAAAATATAGGACGAAATGAGATTGAAGACGGAGTTTATATATAACTTGTTTTAAGCTTTATTCACCTAAAATGTGCGCCGGCAGCAAAACAAGAGGAAAGAAAGATGGCCGATCGCTGCTACTGCTATACATCATAGGGAAAGAAAAGTAGGGGAGGTAATTCCAGACAGTAAAGAAAATAAGTGTTTTATGGTTAATACTATAAACAGGGTTATTACGTTCGCTAACTGTTGATATTACATTTTGTTTTGATTTACCTCCCCAACATTCTACCACACGTAGGCAACTCCGGGTACTCCTACTAGTATCATATATAAATTAATGCATTGGTCAGTGAATTCTACTTGTAATCGTCATTTCAAAAGTTATAGAAAATGATTTGGGTGATTTCATCTAGTAAGGAAATTAAAATATCTGGAACTTTAACCTTGTTTCTACAGTTTGTTGCGGTATTCTTGTTGGAGAAAACATAAACAAAAAGAATATGTTTACTTAGTACATTTAAAAGGGACATCAAACTAATGCCGTTAAAACAGAGTTACATATTTACATATATACGTGCGACGTTGATTTCACTGAGAAGTTATGAACAATAAGGAGGTGGTTGTGTATGCATTTTAACGTGCAATTATACGTACACAAAGGATCATTTATATATGCACTTACACATATATTAGTAAGTAAACTACATTTGCACACATATATAAATGCAGATATACGTGTGTGTCTATGCATATAAAATCGAAATTAATAAATATTATAGTTCACATTAGATTGATTTAATAACGAATCTGAATATATCTATGTTGGTGTGTGTGTGTGTGTGCGTGTGTGTGTGTGTGTGTGTGTGTGTCTGCGTGCCTGTGTGTCAATGTCTATTAATATAAAACTTTTTATTTTTTTTATTCTTGTCCGAAAACTTTTCTTGACAACTCTATTGTATCTCACCGATCATTACCGGTAATTAAATTCGACACAATGAGACTGACCAAAAGACATAGTTACCAATCAACAATAATACGACACTTATTTATCTTAAATGTTATTGTTTTGATTTCATCTGATTTATATCAAGCACTGCAGTAAACACCTGGTTATATATAACAAACGATAAAAATGAAAAGCATCTGTTATTTCTAAAATGATTTGTTTCGTAAATATTTTCTGTCACTTTAAACTGACCACGTGTGTGGGTTAATGACTAGCCACTACATCTATTGTACTTCTTAAGATAATTATATATATCTTGTTTTAAACAAAATGTTCAGCCTTACTAATAATATAAAGTCCAAGCTAAATATTAAATCTTAGTAAATAAAAATGTTGCTTGAATGTTTTGATCTTGTCAAAATATATGTTAGTTTTATTTTTCCTTTTTCGCTGAAAAATTGACTCTCGGTACTACATACGTTTTTTCCATAATATTTAACTGGATAAAGAATAATTATGGTTAAAATATAGAAATTAATCAATATATCTATAAAATGAGAATGTGCGTGTCAGTAGGAATATTTGAGCTACTTACTTGAAATTCAGAATATATTGTACTCTTATGTGTGGAGGATTTTGTAATGGGATTTTCTCCGGAAAAAAAACACAGCTAAGAGGTCAGAATTGGGAAATATGTATTTTTATCTATTTCTCAACTGGGATTAATTTTTATCTGTTTTTCTGGGGTTTGGAAACATGTTTTCCATGAGGTTTGGAAATATGTGTTAAAGATCGTAGCAACATGATCTAATAGTTATATTACATGATTCACTTTTTAATTTTAATTAAAAAAAAAAAAAATTCTGTTTTTGTCTCGATGCGAGTATTTTTTCTTCCATCCATCGATCTATAGCCTTTCAGCACTTAAGGAGCATAGGCCATCTACAACGTTGTAGATGCTTTTTTACCGACTGAGTTCTTTTTACGGGGTGAAGGTGATGGGCCCACGCCCAACCTTCCCAGAAGGTGTATACATCCTCTAGCCTTCCCAAATGGTCACCCACCTGGTACTGGCCAGGCTCAACGTTGTTTAAGTTCGGTGATCTGCCGAAAACCGGTGTGTCAACGTGATTGCGCCGTAGATTTTTTTTCTTACAGGAAGTTAAATGGTAAGGAAACGGCATAATACTCGTAATCGCGTGTTTGAGTTCCTTTTCGTTTTTTAAAATTCATTTTTCATGAATTTACCTATTTTCTGTTATACCAGGCAACGCCATGTACACTTTCTAGTATTCTATAAAAAAAGTGTATGTGTTAATAGTTCAGTTTTTTCCTAAATGAATAGAGGCATTTAACTATTCTGAAGTTAGACAACACATTTTGGAAATTTATATTAATATGAAAATATATATTTTCTTATTAGGATTCATTTTACAAATGAACCTATATAAGTTGATATATTCACAGTTTTAGGAAATTTACTCGCTTTATCTTTTCGAACTTGGAAACTATCTACTCAAACATGGGCCACTTTAATTGATATGTTTACTTTTCTTACATTTAAGACAAAACCATTTTGATACATGTGCAAAATTGTATATCTTTTGCCAGTTATGATCTGGTAAAATTGTTTATTCATAGTATTTTAATTATTGCATTATAAGTACTATTAAATTTTATTACGTAGAACGGTTTAAAAAAGTTGCTATTGACCAGTGTTATACATCTATGGGAGATTAATGTCCAATCTTGTCTACACGCTTATGAATAGTTTTAATTGTCTTTGAATTCATCTTATTTGGATTACCTTCCGTAATTCACATTATATTTAATTACTCGTATATATTATAGTATTGTCCAAACACCTGGACTTGCTCATCTAACAATATTTCATCTAAACAGTGTTTAGAAGCAATTCATTATCTTTGTTTGTTATATTAAAAATGCTAAAGTCTGCTCTATCAAAAATAATCAACCAATGTCTCATAGCAGCATTTCTCTTTTTACAAATATTTTAATGTAATATGGTCTGAACATTTTAAAGAACTTGTATTTCTTTCAGATGCTAACACGGTATACTAACTTGACAAAGAGAGAAAATTTCACCCGTTCATGGTAAAGCGCCATAGACACCGGAAGGTCTGTTCTTAAAAGTGTTTTCCTCAGAATGAAATATTTTTTCCTGATTTCATCATTGTTTATTGAGTTAGATTGAGGTAACTATTCCCGGCATCGGACTTGACCAGGAAAGCTGGTCATAAAAACGCTACACAAAACAGTCGTTGCACTCTCCTTCCGTCGAGCGTCTTAATATATCATATCTACTCTTTCAATGATACAAAAAATAAGGACGAAACATGTATTCAGTAGTGTGCGTTCTTTTTTGGGCAATAGAATTGAATATGTGAAATACAGTTGGGCAGATTACATTTCATATAATATCACGCACTTTAACTAACGTAGAATAAAGAATAATATTACCAATATTTAAATAATTTTATCATCAAAATGTATCATACAATTACAATAAAATAGGGGACCATGGCTACATCCAATTTTCAGTTATTTTTGACATGTGTGTTTTATTATTGTAAGTCATCATGATCGACATATACATGTTTACACCGTTCACTCCGAAGCCGATTGAACTCTCTTTAATGTCAGCAAGATGGGTTGAATGGCTGTCCGGGTAATTCATGATTATATATTGCATGTGTTCTTTTTTTAGCAATCTCTTAATTACTAAAGTGTCTACGTAGACTTCTAAATTAATACTTTTTTCTTTCATTAATAATTATATTATCAATAAATATCAATGATTTTCTTTCAGAAGCAACCGCTTACGTTGGAGCTATAAAAGTGTCTGACATATTGTCCATAGACGAGCTAATATGTTTTGTGTAATTAGCAATTCATTTATATTCACACTTTGATGTTACTATGATTTCAGTTTCTATGAATTTCAACATATCCTCTCTAATTTTATTGTCTTTGAATATTTCAATATAAACGAATAATTATTTCTAGAAGCTGCACCCTCGAAACTTTTAAAAAAGTTAAATCATTAAAAATTTATCGAATGTAGTTATTTTCATTAGTCCATCTACAATATGTATATGTCGCTAGCTACTCGATATGTTTATAATTTTTTATAAGCATCCTGAAAGCTTAATTTGACAACTAGTTGTCTAATTGCGATGGTATTTTATTCTTGTATTGTAAAGTAAAACTGGATGTTTTTATTCAGAGAATTACGCTCTTTGTTACATCTGTTTCGTCTGTTACAAATAATATATTGCACAAAGTCTCTTCCACGCATCCAAGGTATTCCGCGTATCAACTATTGTAAAACTACTTAGATCCCCCCTCCCTATATCAACCTTGATCCTCTTTATTTGGGTACTAGGTAATATCTTAAAAGACATGGTGCAATGAAAATCACACATTAACTCTGTTTATGTATTCCTTATTTTGTTAACATAGCAATATTAAACTAAAGACACGGAACCTCTATGTGTATCCCATTTACTAACATGTATGCGGGTATGTAACCAATATAAATGTATATGGCTACCTATTTTTCATCCAGTGAAAACAACTTTTGCGTAAAGAAACATTCCTTAGAAATCGTTACTCCTTCAAAGATTTTATATCTTCACCAATCTGACAATAATTAATTATTTCGTATGGAAAGAAATTGTATTTTCTATAAGTTTCTCAAAACATTAAATGTAGAACAGTTATTGGGATAGTTTATAGAGAGTAAAATCATAAACGGGTCGTCCTAAAGATAAGAAAACACACACTATAGCTGGATGTGTGAAATTTTATTGAAAAAATCGATTCATTTAACCGGATTATGTAGTAAATCTATGTCATTATTAAGCTTTCAACCTCAATCACCGCTTTACTGGTCAGGACCTGGAAACATGTCTTGTCTACAAGTACCTGGGAAAACTCAGCAATTAGCCGATGGCGATAATCAAGTTGGTGTTGGTGTTGTGGGCGATAATGTTGGTTATGTTCTCAATGTATGACTACATGAAGTTGTCCAGCGAGTTCATCTCGGACAAGAGCGTGGCCAGTAAAAGACAGGGTACAAAGTCCTAGCACTAGCACTTCTTCGAAAACAGAAGTCCGGCGTCGAGTCTTGCAGGATCTACCAACAGTCACCTGAGTGCATCTGGGATCACAACAATCTTCAGCACATCAAGGTACACTTTGGAGTTGACTTTCAAGTCAGCTTGGAAGATGTGAGTTAGCATGACATGGCCTTCATTTTATACCACAACATAGACTATAACCGTGGTTGCAAACTTTGTTGTTATCACCTTGGGAACGTTAAGTGTGGCAATCCAGCGATAACTCTTGGTGGGGAGTCTTGTAATGTCCTTGTCGTTATAAATTGAATCAGACAAGTGCAGGAGTTGTAAAGCGGCGCAACTCCGATCTAACTCGGTGAACATTATGACACTTTCAGACATGATATAAGGGTTCAACTAGTAGATGATCTACAAAAAAATAAATAAATAATAACCGGTTTTTATCAATACAAAATAAAACCATCTCGTCATTTCTGGGAGAATAGTTATATTTTCCACTATATATGTAAAAACTGAATATTTAATATAACGCATTGACAATCGATAACACGTGTTCTTCAGAGGTTTCAGAAGTGTTACCTTGTTACTGAAATTAGTGTTCCCAAAAAAGCTATTAGGATGTTCATTCCGTATCATATTTAGGTGGCTATGTGTATAATCTAGTTAAAATTGTTGCATGTAGTCATATTGGCCTTTAAATATAAAATCTCAATATAACCTTTTGTTTGTGCTGTTGGTATAAACAAAAGGAAACGCGTATTGACATTCCAATATTGTTGCAAGGAAGTGCATGGACACTTCTGGAATAACTTTATCAGTAAAATGTATTATTGGGTTTGTTTAGGACTAACTACATTGTAAATTCTTACACTAAAATAGGCATAAATAATAAGATGATCGAAAATATTAACATGATTGAGAGGCGCAGAACTACTTGGAATGAAAGGAGCAAAGTTCAAAGAAAATAAATTTAATTCGTAAAATTACAAAGGATATGAGAGAATTATGAATACAAAATAAATGCTTTAAGAAAGAGATGAGTCCCGATTCGTATCTGTATATATATATATATATATATATATATATATATATATATATATATATATATATATATATATATAAAGTATAGATATATAGATATCGATATATATCTCCCTATATATATATGCGTATATACATACATATACACATATATGCATAAATATGTAAATATATATATATATATATATATATATATATATATATATGTACATATATATAAATGTAAATTTGGTTCGTTAAAAGTGAATAAAGCCATGTTTCTACGTTACCAATTTATTTGAAATTTTCAGATAACCCATCTTTAGAGTAGAGGGATGTTTTTATGTCATTAAAATAAATTTACCTCGCGAATTATTAAAATATTGAATAAAATATAAATATTTTTCGAAGTCGTTTCTGCGAGACTTGCCCGGTTTTATTTCTGGTAACTTCCGTTTCAAATACTCTCGAATTATCAGATAAGTAAAAAAAAACTTATTCATGCAGAGAGTGATTCGTGCTGAAATAATAACGTTATTATTTAAAACGCCATTCTTAACATGAGGAGGGAGGGTGGTTTGTACCTATTCTGTACGTTAATCTTAAAATTGAATAAAAAATATCATAAAACTTTAATTAAACGTGGAAATGCGATTTAAAAAGTATAGCGCAGATCACTCTCTGTATTAGCACACACACAAAAAAATAATAATCCCATATTTTAAAAATTTAAATTCATGTATGTACTTACCAATTTTTTAATTTTAAATTCCTTTATTTATGTTAAGGCTTTCACTCGTGAAACATCACGTTTTAATTGTTTAGTTTCTTTTCATGGAATTGTTTACATAAAAACGTTTATTTTAACTTTTTTAAACTGTTTCATTTTTACTACATGCCTCAACGTATTATAAACACCCTAACCTCTCAATGTTAAAAAAACGCCCTTCCATAAACCTCGGAAGCCGTTTTTAATATGGGGAGGTTGGGGGTGTTCATTCTGAAAACCGTTTAACATGGGGAATTAGGGTGTTTATAATATGCTGGGGCGAGTCGTACAATTAATGAAGTTGCTATCTATTAGTTATTGCAAAAATTGCTTGAAATTTATTTATTTGACAAAAAAAAATTACATTTTGGTACTCCTTAGGCGTTGAGTTCCATGGCGACCAGCAGAAAAAAATAATAGTCGCTCCCTTAGTCTTCCACCCCACCCCGCACGTAACATATTTTATTTACTGACGTTGCCGTAACTAAACGATTATTTGTCACATTTACAAACATTTATTTATTTATTTTGAAAAAAGTTTTACTTTTTATGAATATTAAAAGAAAAATGGGTACTCATGCAGAGAGTGATCCATGCTGAAATAATAACATTATTATTTTAAAAGCCATTCTTAACATGGGGAGGGGAGGGTGTTTTGTACCTATTCTGTACTCTAACTTTGCAATTGAATAAAAAACATATAAAACTTTAATTAGACGTGGAAATACGATTAAAAAAATAGCGCGGATCACTCTCTGCATTAGCAGCGAAAAATGTTACTAAACATTTATTAATAATTTCTCACTTTTACAAACATTTGATTTCAAATTTCTTTTTAAATGACGACTTTTATCGGCATTTTTTAAATATCACCCCAATGGTGTTTATTCCAAAATCCGTTGTTAACATGGAGAGGTTGAGGGTGTTTATTATGATAGCCGTTCTTAACATTTGTGGAGATGGACCTAATGTAAAAATAAATAAATAAAAAATCATTTACTGATAACTTCTCACTTTTCCAAATACGTTTTTAATTTACATGCGCGGATGACCAAATTGTTGAATAGTGCGAAAACAAAATGTTTTTGTAATAAACTTCGGGATAATTTTTTGGGTAAATGTTTACAAAAAAAATTATTTTTTTTTAAATGACGACTTTTATTGATAAATAAATTTACTTCTCCGCAACTTTTATTGATAAATAAATCTACTTCTCTGCTACGGGCACTGAACCCCTCCTTTTTTTAAATAGTACTTTCGGGTGGGTATGCTGACAACAAATATCAGTTAAATTTTTCAAATAGCACCCCTCCAAAATTGGTGTTTATTCCGGAAGCTGTTCTAAAGATGAGGAGGTTATGAGGTGATTATAAGGTGGACCTAATCTATAAAAAAAAGTGTTTTTATGCGCACATGAGCAACTATTTTTTATTAACATTATTTTTTTACATTTTTTTTTAAATTAGTACATTCCAATGAATAGAATAATAAATCATTTATCATTAATATGTGTTTTTGGTTTTGTGTTGAATGAAACTTTTTTTTTGTTTTCATGACAACAATAATGCACCAATTTAAATATTCCGGCATGCGTTTAAGTGTTACGAAAGTATTACTACATCGTTCAGTTACTAAGCAAACGTCAGTAAATAAAAAAAATGTTACGTGCGCATGCATTAGCCTTGACTAGGGTGGGGGCTAAGGGAGCGACCGTTAAATAATTATGCTGGTCGCCATAAAATTCAACGCCCAAGGAATACCTAAAGTGGCACTTATGCACTTATTTTATCGTACTATTTTTTAAAATAGTATTTTCATGTTAAACTCGAATTTTACAATATGTTTTTCTTTTATTAATTTGTTAAGTGAAAGTACAGATAACCCGGTCGGTTTCTAATGTGAGGAAAATCTACCCCCCCCCCAAAAAAAAAGGGGGGACTCTGGATAATAACAAAACATTAAAATTGTCTCAGTCTCGATATATATCTTCTCTACTGAACGAGGAAGCAAACGGTGAAGTGTAGTTCACCTTCTGTTTCTCTCCACCTCTCTCTTTCTCTCTTAATATCTCTCTCTATCCATCTCTCCCTTTTCCTCTCTCAATCTATCTTTCTCTCTATATCATCCTCTCCATCTCTCTTTGAGCCCCTTTCTCTCTCTAACTCCCTCTATCTCTCTCCTTTCCTCTGTCTCATCACTCTCTGTTTCTAACTCTCCCCCTCTCTCTGTTTATCTATCAATCCCTTTATCTCTCTATCTCCTTCTCTTTCTCTATTTTCCTCTCACTTTCTCTTTTCTATCTATATATCTTCAGCTCTATCTTTCCATGTCTAATCCCTCATCCTATTTTAGTCTCCTAAATTAATTACAGTGAATAAGCCATTGTGAAAACATGGATAAATCCTATTTTAGTCACCTAATTTACTGACTGTGAGAATCGAAGTTATTTGGAAATTACTGCTACCTTGTACAGCACCAGAAGTAACTGGTAAAACCTTTCTAATTAAATTGATTTTGGCAGCCATTTGGTAACAAAATGACATAGCCTTAGCCCTTGCTGCATGAGGCATCTCTGCGATCTTGCGGCCAACTAGAAGAATTATTTATTCTACTTTAAAACATTTAATTTTTCAAAAATCTCATGTTGACATCTCCAAAACATCCAATATGGGGAAAATATTGCAGAAATGCAAACTTCTTATTTAGGATAAATGCACAATGGTACGCAAAAAATCACTTGAGGCTCTTGTTTGATCCTTGCAAGATTTGTGTGGCAATGTCAGACCATTTGGGAATGCAGTAATTTTGCTTGCAGGAGATTTCAGACAAATGTTACCTGCAATTCCTCAATCAACACCAGCAGATGAAATAAAGGCTTTTCTCAAATACTCTACTTTTCTGTTCCATGTGAAGACATTAAACTTAACTCAAAATATGCATGTACAGTTGCAGACTGTTCGATCCACAGAAAAACTGTTGTATTACTTGTGGGTATTGGGTGCGAAAAAGTGCCAGCTGATCAGAGTTAAGGGCAAAATTCTTTGACTTTTAACTTCTGTAATTTCTGTAATTTTATTTCATCAAAAGAATAGTAAGTTTAAATGGTTTTTGCAGATAGTCAAATTATAAGAATTCCATTTGACTGAGTGAATGAGCTATTCTTGCAGGTCAATACAAAGATGACCATGAACTTAACGCTATTATTCAATGTAAAATTCCAAGTGGAGTAGTCAAATACAAATCCATTGACACTGTTGTGAAAGCAGATAAAGTGGTTAATTATCCAACAGCTACATTTGCCAGGGATGCCACCGCATGTATTGCAACTGAAATTTGATGTACTAATTATCATGTTGTGAAATATAAACCAATCCAAGCTTTGCAATGGCGCATAGCTTGCAGTAAAATAAAATAAACAATATCATAGAAACAACAATCTTAACAGGACCTTTCACAGATGAATATATCTTCATTCCATGCATTCCTATGATTCCACCGGATACATCATTACAGTTTAGGAAATTGCACTTTCCAATTTTATTGTCATTTGCAATAACCATCAACAAAGCACAGGGAACAATATTTACAATTGTGGGCCTTACAGGTACATACTGACTGTTTTTTCACATGGACAATTTATGTTACGTATTCAAGAGTCACCAAACCGGAAAATCCCTATACAAGCTAAGAAAATGGAACAACAAAAACTGTGTACCCATGCAAAATGGAAAATTAAACCTACAAGAAACATGCTTTTTCTCATTTTGGAACTTTTTCTATTGCGCCAATTTGAGCCACAGCAACGCGTGGCAAGATACAGCTGGTATATATATATATATATATATATATATATATATATATATATATATATATATATATATATATATATATATATATATATTTTTTTTTTACTATTATTATTTAATACCTACAGACACTAGTGTTTCATCCTTTCGGGATTCTTCAGTGCAGGGTGTCACGATTACTACCAGTCGAACGATTCGAACCCCGCGACACGAGACATCTCTGGCTCGATTAGCGGAGGCCGTATATAAAATTATGCGTTCATTAACAGTATAATATTACTTGCTTAGAAAAATGCCTACAAATTTCCATTTAAAATTTTTGCGAGACTCTGAAAATTAAGACAGTTATAATAACTGAACCCGACTGTTATCACGGAAAACACATTTTTTCGTAATATATAAATTATATGCATTCTGTAATAAATATTTTGTATTTCAGCCCTCACTGTCTTACGATTACACAGTTAGTGGTTCTAACATCCTTCGACCATTTGTATAAATCAAAACACTCCCGCTTAATCCGGTATAATAATCTCAGTATTAATATAATTTAATAGGAGGTAAAAGCATGCCCCTGAATTCTGTTTTCCAGATGTTCAGTTCTCATGAACTGATCTGCCTGAACTGTGTATGTTTTTTCTTAGAATTAAAGTCGGACAATTTGCAGGGGTTAATCGCTACCTGATTTCATTTAGTAGAAATATAGTAGCTAGCTTCCACTTAGTACACTCCATGCTAGGATACAAAATTAAGCCCTCGATTTACACACGTCGCTTAACCCAATTATTCGTAAGCCATGACGGTTACATTAGTTCACCCTGCTATTCAATAATGAACCCATTGTTTTAACGCTTTTTTAGTTTGTCTTTTGACGTTTCACCTATGTACTCATTAATTCACAATATATGTATAATGCAGACGTATCCGACAGATATGCAGATGCTTAGTATACAATCGACGTTTGATTCTTTAGACAATGATACGCAACTAAGTTTTAAAAAAGCATATCACTATCGACTTTAGACAAATACCACCTTTCAATCCGCACTTGACCTAGCAATATCGAGTGTATCACATTGTTCGTTCTTACGTAATCAGGTCGACTTAACAAATCTTGAATTTCGAGAATATTTAGGGTATAAAGTCCATTTCAGATAATAACCTAAGCTAAAAATCTCTATTACTGACAGACATACACGTACGCCCACGACACCATACATGTGACAAGATAAACATGCATGCACACATACATACGCATATATATATATATATATATATATATATATATATATATATATATATATATATATATACATAAGTGAACATGGTTGCGTGTGTCTGTGTTTGCATACATTTATCCACCAAATAACTCTCCCAATTTTCAGTCTATATGATATTTTTTTTATACATAGGCATCACCACATTATCAAGGCCCAGAGGCCACTCAATGATAAGGGTTAAAGAGTGTACAGTAGAAATTGGACAATATAGTAATCATTAGTAATGAAAATTTGGTAAATTTGATAACTTATATGGAACGGCTCATCAAGAACTTATTTACTTTAGACTTGAACACAACCATTTTGTAGTCAGCCGGAAAGCAGGAAAACGGAAGACAATTCCACAGGCGTGCAGTTCTAAGAAAGAAGCTTTGTTCATGGAATCTACGTTTAGGTTTAGGCACAGATATAAGGGGTATTGAGATTACGAGAATCTGTTTACTCAGTTTCCGGCCAGAAAATTGGATGTCAAGACGGCAAAGTTCAACGATTTGACCTTTGGAAACTCTACAAAACTCCTCTGCCAATTTTGAGTATAAACTCTTGAAATTTAAAATGTCGGTCACTTGCACATAGATCACATCTTAATTTTATTTGAGTCCGAAAATAAATTTCAGTGGTAGAAAATGGGGTTAAAGTTAAAAAAAAAACATTGACTTCTGCTTACCCATTGTTTCGTCTAAACATTTGGAGTTTTACATTATGCGTATTCATATAAATGGCAAGCATTTTTATCGATTCAGGTCGAAAATTTGAGCTAACGGTCAAAGTTAATTTTTTTTTTTTTTTACCTTTGCGGTGTCTAGCAAATTACTCAACCAATTTTGGGTCTAAACATTTACAATGTATACATAAGGGGTATTCAGACATGCTGCAAGACTTTAATTCCGTTTAAGACAGAAACCTTTTCTTCCAAAACGTAAAAATTGAAACATTTCACCTTTGCAGATTCTACCACATTTCTCCGCCAATTTTGGGTCTACACATTTGAAAATTAAGATGTCGTTAACTTGGACACGAGTACAACTTTTTATTTTGATTTGAGATCAAAATAATAAGTGTGCAAGGGGGTAAAAATTTGGGTCTTATTATAAAAGTTTACCTCTGATGTCTCTACATTACTCATGCAATTTTTAGTCTAAACATGTATAATCTTGCGTAAAGTGTTTTCACACATAGTGCAAGATATGAGCAGTAGGTAGGTCCCGGGCAAAGCACGGCGGAACTGCTAGTATATAATTAAATACGTAAGTGATCCATTTATGAACCAAATTTCAACGAGAATATTTTGTAAAATATACAAACATTTATTTGTTTTAAATCAATACTTTGACGAGATACGCCTCTCTCAGAATATGTTTTCCAGTTCAATGAGGTTAAAAAATATTGGTTGTAAAAAGTTGTCTGTTTTAGTTCAACAGTTATATTTTTTATGTCCGAGAAAGGGCATTTTGGTTAGCGTGGTACGAAACATTTTTTCTCTGATCCACAGGATATCAGGGGCGATAAAATTTTCGAAGAAAATACATATGCAATACGTTCACAAGCAGAATTACATAACAAAATATTGGGGAAAAAAGATTTATTCTTTTTCAAAATAATATTTCGATATTATACCTCTTGATCAAGATGTTGTTTCATTACGGTGTCATGATTATAAAAAAAAGTTAATTTCGTTGGAAAAGTTCGTGTTTTCTCCAACAAATTTATTTTATCAATAAATAAATGAGAACAAATGTGTATGTGTAGATACGAAATAGTTTTACTGACACATTTGTTTTCCTTTCAACATAATGGCACAATAAAGCAAGACAATATCGGGAAGTATTACAAGTCAGGTAACCCTATATATATATATATATATATATATATATACATTTAGTCAGGTAACCCTAAAATATATATATATATATATATATATATATATATATATATAACTTGTTAAAATTAGATACGAGAAAGGAGGTAGTTTTAAATACGTATTTGTAAGATTCATACTTTTTTAACTTGAGAGAATTATGAAATATTTAATGAGAAGAACATATTATTATGCAAAATATAACATCTTGAATTATCATGATATTATTCAAAATAATAGTAAAATTAAAGCCTTATAAATCATTTCTAATTCAGCCCAAGCTTTTTGCTTAACTGTTAAGTTTGCAGGTTGAAACAAGTAACGTAGAAAGCAATACAAATGACGACTCAACAAACAAAGGTAGATCAAATAAGAAGTGTATTACGAAGAGGTATATTTACAGGATGTTTACATAATGGTGTCAAATAAGAGAGTCTTTGCTGGAGAAACATATCTGCTCTCGGCGGCCTTCGGTGGCTTCTGGTGAACACACCCTCAGATTAACTGAGTCTTCCTATTTATGTGTAATTACTATCCACATATGCAAATAAATGTGTGCAACCACAACACTAAAATTCGTAGCCATTTTGGCATAATTACTGTAAGGACGTACTTCTGCACTTTTTACACAGTTAACGAGTTGAGATGAGAAACATAATATCGAAATTATTACTTTTTATGAAAAACACTCTAAATGTATTTTTCTTTCTTGGGGGTATTTGGATCCCATTTGATTTATTACAATAATAGCAATCATAGGCGGAGAATATCATTTTAAACTAAAACAGTAAATTTACTGTAGCAACTACTGATAATTTTGTTCATGCTAACTGAATATAATAGTTTGCATAATATATATCTATATCTATCTGTCTATATATCTATCTCTTCAACTATAAAATAAGAACACTTTTGAAAGTGTAAAGCTTATATTGCGTTTAAAATAAAAAAAATATATATCCTTTCGTTTACAAATGCACCAGCGGTCAATCGTTGTCATAGCACAAAAATACAATACGAATTGCTATATCACGAAAAACAAATAATCAGATATATACCAGAAAAAAACGAATGGGAAATTGTTTAATATATATAAAATATATGTACAAAAACTATCATTGGGATTATGTGAACGATTACAATATATCACAGGGGGAGTTCAATTACTTAATAAATTCCTTCCATCGACAATAAAATGATCTATGTCTAGTAATGAATACTTACTCCAAAATCTTGAAATGGTTTTTAAAGAAAACTCTGTGTAAGATTTTAAAACAATACGTTGTATAGTCATAAAAAAACTCGATTTTAGATAAGGTAGTAGTAAACGGCAAACTCCAAGGTGGAAAAAAAAGAGCGACATGACTTATTTATAGGTCAGTCTTATTTCTGTAGGAATATACTGATTAATGCATGTCTGCAACTTTAAGTAGGTTTACCCTACATAGCCAGCAGCCAACTGGCAAGCGAATTCATAAATACCATTGCTTTGTTTGATGTAGGAAAACTATCCTTCGTGACAACAATGAAAAAAAAAAAAACGTAACACCACAATCGGTACACATTTAATATTCCCCTACCCGAACATTGTCAGGCATCTCAAATCCAAGGAAGTTTTAAATAGAGAAGACGCTTGAAGTCACCTAGGCATATAAACGAATTGCATTTTTCTACTTGATTATTAATAGTATAATAATTCAAATTCTCCGGGTAACTATTTTGAATAAAATCACTTTTAGAATGTTTAATCCGCGTTCACACTTTTTGGAAGAATAAATTCTAAATGCTCTATACACTAGTGTCTGAATAAACACTAATATTGTGGAAGTAGTGAAAGATTAGAGCCAATCACTATAAAAACCGATAAAGCTTGGTTTGCTATAAACTGTAAAAAAAAATACGTCAATCAAAACATTCAGGAAAGGCAAGCAACCGTCATACATTTATTCCATAGTAAACGATAATGCATTTTGGAGAGGTTGTCGAAAAAGATGTTTACTTCATTCTCAGAAGCAAAATCTGCAACAGTGGCATAGACATATCTAAAATACATTGAACGATTTATATATTAGTAAAGAGCATCGCCTCATACAGACAGACAAAAATATCTTATAATGCAGGACCCAGATGGCTTCGAATCTCAACCCTGTCAAACTGACTGTAGACAACGTTATATAAGTTGAATTCTATCGATTTCGTACAAATAAACATGAGGTTAACAAATACATTATGGGAGAATAGGTGGAGTTACATTGACATTATGAAATGAGTTGGGCATATATATATATATATATATATATATATATATATATATATAGTAGCAAAAGTACCCATCGTTGACTGGGTTCAAAAACACCCTACAGAAAATGGACTCTGATTTATGAAAGTATGATAGGTTATGAACACGAAGGGTTGTAAAGAGATAGCTGCAAATGTGAGGGTATCAAAACTAAAGCAACATTTGATGAAAGTAAAAATTAAATAGATAATCCCCATAATTTATGATACAATACATGTTCACACTGAAACACTTATCACAATATTCTGTGGATCTATATTAAAAAAACCTTGATAAACTTTGTGACATATTAACATTCTATGGAGGTATATATTAAAAAAAAAACCTTGATAAGCTTTGTGACATATTTCCATTCTGAGGAGGTCAGACGCGAACGAACACCCCATAACTTTATTATACCATATTTCTTCAAACTGAAACATAATTATCAAACTATACATACGCAGATAGATATGAAAACTCTTTATTAAAGTGTGTGCCTATTTCAATTCTATGCAGGTTAGGCACGAACGCAGCCCCCACAATTTTCTTATACCATCCTTATTTAAGATAAAAAATACTTATCAAAGTATACTTATGTATATCTATATCAAACCCACTTGTGAACGTTTTTTTTATTTTTTTTTATTTCCATACTTTGTGGACAAGGCGTGAACGCAGACACCACAATTTTAATGGGCCACCGTTCTGCCAGACCAAACATACACATTCCTGTGTCTCGATACGTATTCTATCAATATATGTAATCAGTTTTTTTTTTAAATAGTCAACCATATAGGATCCTATTCGTGACCAGAGACACACGCACATACACACACATTCATCTTTATATTATGGATTAGAGTAGGTTTATATATATTAGGGTAGGTCGATTTTGGAACTGTACAAAATAGGAATTGAGGAAAGTTGCACAATAAGTTCAAAAGCTACCACAGGAAATATGTTTCTTTAAAATGTTGTATTTTGTTGAGCATTCCAACATAACTAAGAAATAATTTCGGATTTTTTTTATTACGTCGACGGTGTTATTCCGGGTGCATATCGCTTAAATATTATCCGAGTATGCACAGAAAATAAAATACATTATACCAATACATATTTTAAAGTTTATTATTCCGTGTTTTAAGAGATTACACGAAAATATTAAAAACAAATTATTAAAATGTTATAATATTTTATTTAATATAAAAAAATATCTATATACATGGAAGTTTTTTTTTTGTTGGGTAATTATACGGACTCACGTTTTTATTTTTATTGTTTACTCTTTTAATAAACTGTTGAATACACTCTGACCCTAATTTTCTCTTTAAATATCGCTCCAATTTTTCATTAAAATAGATTTAAATATGAAAAATACAATGTATATAATTATTCTGATTTGTTTCTATTTTTAAAAGATACTGTTTATTCATTAAAAAAAACATTACGTGCCGAACTTAGATTTCGATTAAACTTTTGTATCTATTCCGAATTTAATCAGATGCATTTTAAAAAAATGTTGGTAATAATGCACTTATTTTACCGTGCTGAAATTACAACATTATTATTTAAAAAAATATTTTGACATCGAATTTAATTAGAAAATACGATTTTTACAAATAGCACGGTAACATAAGTGCATAGACACCATTTTTTCTTAAATCAAATGTTTCAAAAAATATTTTTGTTATTCAATATCTGAGTGTATTTTTTTGGATATTTAATTCAAAATCTCCCGTTAATCTACAATTTAAACTTGCAGTAAAAATGACATGAAATTTTCCGCTTTACTTGAACTTGTTAATAAAACAGGGGTCTCCAATTTACCAACAAATTATTCGATATAATTTATATTCAATAAGTACTGATCCTCTCCTTTCAAATTCTGCTTTTTCCAAATCAATAAGAAAGTCAGTCATGAATACTTGGAAAGCAGTCAATCCATGTTTACCTCTTTTAAGTGGAATGACTATTTAAAAAAACGGTGATTATACTATGTTTCAAGAAGGCCAAACAAATGAATCGAAACTCTCTCCCCGCTTCCTAAAAAGAATTCTGGATAGAAAAACTGGATCCACTATTTAATATTTCGTCTTGTTTTTACAATCTGCCAATTTTAAGTTGTGACGACTATCATGTAAAATGCAATAAACAAAATTGCAGATTGAGCACATTATTTGCTCATGTCCTCTGCAACAAAAGGTTAGTTATTTTCTATTATTTCAAATGTATGTGCTATAATCTTATATCAAAACCAATTTTCATATTTTCATGCAAAATAATATTATATTAATCTGTTTAGATGTATTTTCATATCAGTAAAATCTGATTTTCAGGATCCAGTTGAGGACCTGTAGATACTTAAACGGTCAGATGAATAAGATAGGGCTGACAACTATTTTCATCTTGGTCCAGTTGATAAAAGTGTTATAAAAAAGTAAAAAGAATCGAGAGATGTAAACAAAGCATATACATTCCTCACCAAAACTTTCAACTTCAAATCAGAAGTGTAATATTTTCTTCCCCTCTTACTCATCTTCTCAAAGTGAACAACCAGAAAAAGAATATTTACAGCCAAAGTCTTATCCAACAGGGCCTGATAGCCTTATTAATTTTTCCAGATATGCATCTGCGTTAGTCATAATCTTGGTGTGTGCTTTGCCAATGCCTTTCTTTTGGATTTGCAGGCTATGCGTTGACATATACCCAATATTAATATAAGTAATATACTTATTAATAAAAGTAAATTGGACCGGGAAAAAACTAAAGTGAAAAGAACTGCCTAATACCATAATGAAAGTGTGGAAAATCTGATATGCATTGGAGTTGATGGGAGAATGGATAAGGATAAATTATTTTATAAGGAGGTTATAGGCAGAAAGTTATAAAACTACTAAGTGACCAGAAAACCATTTAACTTTTACAATACAGACACTATATGAAAGTAAATATCTAATACACAGTATTCTTCCTAACAGTGGTCGAACATGTACTGGTCATGCAGAACTAATGATGGATGTTTTGCATTAATTCAACAGTGAAAAGACTATCAATGCTATCCTTCTTGACAACACAAATGCCAAAACAAATTGCGAAGGGGGAATGGTTGCAATTTTAGAGAAAAAATTAAAAAGAAACCTTCATATAATTGTTTGCTCTTTGCCTCACAATGAACTACCTTTCCGGGCTCTTTTTAAAAACATGGATATTTGTGCGCAATGCCCTACAAGATTCAGCAGGCCCCTGGCGAAATTATGTTCAAATGATTGTCATGATTTTCCAAATATCATTTTCCATTATGAGCAGTCCTCTGGATTTAATTTTGAAATTTGATGAAATGAATAACCTCCGTTTTGACCAAAGATTACTGCATGAATACAGAGTAGGTATTTCTTGAGGTAAGGTTTACTCTAGATATGCTTCATGGAAAATTGCCCCATTAAAACCAGGCAAGATAAATAACTTCAGCCATCACACTCATGTATTTATAGACTCGTCGGGGATACGCACACAGGTGTCCAATTAAATTCCAGGAGTTAATAAATTTGATTGTAAATGTATATGCCATTTATTGGTTTGTAAACTAAAAAAATAATAAATTCCACAATCACCAATTTCACATTTTTAATATGATCCAGAGGATTAAGGAGCAACATCATGAAATCCAGCGTATTACATTAAAACACATACACGGCAATTCATTTTGTTTACTACCTGAAATAATTCTATATTACATAGGCAAATCTGAGGAAGATGGAAAGAAGAAGTTTAAAAAACATTGACCATTACGTACGCAAACATATGTTCATTTATCATTGACTCAATCATTTATTCTAATTTATACAAACATTTTGAATATTTTATCTCATTGCACCATAATTATTAAAGCAGTACACATTGAAATCTTTTAATATTCAATTATTTTCTTATATTCATTCAGGAGTGGCCAGTCAACCAAGAAAGGATTAAAAAGAAAATATTAATTTCAATGAGACTCATTGTGCACAACAGATTTGACATAGTGTTGTATTTTGAACCACCAATGACAGAAGATTTTTCTGATTGTGAACTTCAAGAATCATTATTTAATGGAAACAAGCCTGATTTGCCAGATTTGCCCTCACATTCTCAGCGTGCGGAAGATGTACACAAGTTAACAACGGAAGCATCAAAAATTATATGTGGTTTTCAACCAAGACTTCGGCACATCGCAACCAAAGTTTGGAGTAAAAAATTGCAACCATCATTTGTGTATAAGGGCTATTATATGGAGCAATTTAACTATATATGGTGCTACATTAAAATAATATTTTGTCTTTTTCTTATTTGTTTGTTATATTTCCACTTATAACATAAAAATAAATTTTAAGAAATTGAAATTTAGTGTCTAATTAATAACACGAAAAGACAGTATGCTAACGCAACTCTCTGATAAATGAAAAACTTGCCAATCATCTCAAGAAAATAACCTTTTTAGTGACATGCAATATGATTCCGCTCTTTGAGATCAACAGTCAATATGCTAAATGTTATATCACATACATTCAATGAATTTATTGATGAAGGCTTCATTTCTGGGGCGATAGCTCTTAGAATATCTAAGGCGTTTAATAGTGTCTGCCACAAACATTTACTTCATAAAATCTCTAGTTACCGGATAGCTGGAAATGTCCTCTCAAGCACTAAATCCTTTCGCTCGGATAGGTCAGTAAGTACAGTGGTTAGTAATGGGCAGATGTTCGAAGTTCAGAGTATTAATACTGGCATGCTCCAAGGGTCTACATTGGACCTAACTCTCTTCCTTAGCTCTATCAAGGACCTCAAAACCATATTCTTCGATCATTTGTCGACATCTATACAGACAATACTGCCATCTATCGAAACACTACAAAAGTCGACATTGATCAGAATTTTATGATTCTGTGTCCTTTGACCTTAAATGTGTGCTACAGTTAGGCAAAAAATAGTGTTCAATTACAGATAGTGTCATTTTATTCAACTTATTTAGCATAACCTCATTTTTCAATATTAAAAATTGAAATCAAGAAATATACTTGATTAATTAGTTCTAGATTCTACTTTAATTTTTTTTTCAGGAAATAGTTAAGCATTTCTTTAAAATATATAACTTAGTCGTCAAAATATATAAACACGCCTTGCAATTAAAGAATGGACAACAATGTAATTTAAATACGTCTTTCATTCTATAGTGTATGATTTATTTCATAAGTTATTACATGTAAACTTCATTATTGATAATATATAATATCATCGAGTTTCATATTAGATTGCTGGTTTGTTATACACATAAACAGCAGTGAAAGTCATATTAGTTGTAAAATACACAGTTCAATTTCCCTTTAAAAAACGACCACAGCATCAGGTTACAATGTCATGGAAACCGATAAATGCACAGGGGATATAATGTGAATAAAACCGAAGATATGCCAACGGATAACATTCTCATTGATCTTATACTGAAATAAAAATAGTTCTCCGTATGACCATAGTCGATATTGTAGTCACGTATGGTGACGATTAGTATATTGACGTGGACATTTGGCTGTACGCCAACATGGCAACAAAAACCAACCAAAAATATAACTTCCCTTTTACATAAAATAAAAGTTCCGACGATATTTGGCTTAGAAATATTAGATTAATTCTGTCGACGTGTTTTTTTTTGTGTGTGTGTGAGGAGGACATTAAAATGGTTATGTCTCAAATATGAAAGAAATTCTGCGCCGATCATGAATGTTGAAATCGTCCAGAACCAATAGGACGACTTACATAATCTGCGCGTCAAATTATTTGCTCTCTGATAACCTTGGTGATTCAAGTCTAAGTAAAGACAACCAGAATGTCTAACTAATGATGCCTTTATTTCGCAATCTTATCTCAGAAGGGGTTATATTTTCGCGTAGTATAGATATAGCGCTGAAATAGAAAAAGAAAAAACAATGTGAAAGATTTGTTTGTCTTAACTTCCCAGTAACTGCGACGTAACGAGCAAGGGCATAAATCATTTTTAAATTAGAACGAGACTAATTACTAAGTACAGAGGCGTCGGTGGATGTTTAGCTCTGTGTAAGGGTCGTGTGTATGCACATCATTTTCGAGTGGTTGAGTCAGAATAATAGATGGCTTATTTATAGAATTAACGCTGATACTTTCTTATACACATACACATCTCCCTCTTATATATATATATATATATATATATATATATATATATATATATATACAAACACATATACACACATGTATGTGTGTATATGTGTTTATATATATGCATATGTGTGAGTGTCTGGGCACATTATAAAATAAAACTAAGTGTTTTTTTTAGTAAGACAACTTCCGCAATATTTTGTGTGTAACTCTTTTCGGTTTGATTTCATATATTATACTAAAGTTTCCTGCAAAATTACAAAGGAAAAGCAACAAATAACGAATCTCATGAAATATAAATCTATAGTGGGTGGTTGTTAATGAAAAATAAAAGACTTATAAAAGAAGATAACCATTGGAAATCAAGTTTATCAAATGTGACACAGACTATGCCAAAATAATGGGCGACTAACCAAGTAAAATAGAAAGTAGAATAAGTGAACCAAAGACTGTTTCTTAAGAAAGAGTTGATCGGGATAAATCAGATGCTTGCAATTTTAAAATGACACACCACAGAGATAAAAAGGCAAAAAGGTCACTCTGGTTGGGTGCAAAAATATTAATTTTCCCAGTATAGAAGGTTTCCCCCGCAGTGACTGGTACAAATTACCTGCAGTGCAGCATCTGCGGAGCAGATACCACACTTTGATCCCGGCCCGAAAGCCAAGACCAACAGGGTATTTATTTGCTCCTCCACCGAGTAAATTAGGCACAAGGCCGACTTTTATGTGAGGAGTAAAGTGAAAATCTGGACCACTCCCCGGGTAGTAGGAGATCTGGACAGTAACAATTGGTATGAAGGATTGCCCCTACGTTGACCAAGGTCTTATATGTGAGGTCGCCTCACATATAGTATTTGCTTGCAGTATCTGCCGGAACACATACTACACTTTGATCCCGACCCGAATGCAAAGAACAACAGAAAAAAGCGAGCCTCTTTCTATTTTTGTTTTTTTCTTAGTGTTTGGCCCCGGCCCTGGCATTATCTATTGCCAGAGCCTCATTTGGGGTCAACAGCACTTAGGTACAATGCCAGTAGGGTGAAAGTGGGAATTACTTGCTGGGACTTTGAAAGACAATATCAGCATAATACCTCACTCTTACCATGGAGTTTATCTACTAAATGTCTCCCCAGCGTATGTGTTTGCTTTAGTCTGCAAAAACAATTATTTAAGATTTCGCAATAAAAAAATATATATGTACAAACAAAGTTTTTTTTCTTTTTTACACAGTGATCACCACTTATCAAGGCCCGGAAGCCACTCAGGGATAAGGGTTATTGCAAGTACATTACGTTAGTGTGGAGATGTGATGAAGTGTTTACTTAAAGGGGCGGTTCATTAGGAATTTGTTAACATTGGACTTGAAGACATCCAAGTTGTATTCCGGCGGGAAGCAGGCAGACGGAACAGAGTTCCACAGGCGTGCAGTTCTAAGAAAGAAGCTTTGTTCATGGAATCCGCGTTTTGATTTAGGCCCAGATATAGAGTGGGGGAAATTTTTCACAGTGGATTCGGCTAGACGTGTGTTTTTCGTGAAAGATTGGCGAGGGGGGACCAGAGATTGGAGTTCAGAGGAGCACCTGCCATGGAAATAACGATAAAACAAGGATAGGCTCGCAATGTCTCTTCTGTGGGAGAGAGGTTGCAGGGTAGAGAAAATTGCATCCCCCACTAAGCCACGAAGTCTATTTTGTACAAACTTCAACTTTTCATGCATCCAGACATTAGCTAATTTCCACTAAATGGACCGATCTCAGGAGCCTCATCCTTACAATTAGAACAAAACCACTCCCCTAATGTATCTTGATGATCAACTCCTACGCAACTAAAATAGTACCAATTGATGTCAGCTGGGGATCAGAGCGTTGATGATGTAAGGATAGGAGTTTTGTTTTGGATGCATTAAAGGTAACCAGCCACATCTTCCCCCACTGAACCACGCGCTCGAGATCAGAGGAGAGAGAATCAGAGAGAACTTTGTCATTTACAGCCTTTGATGTGTTGCCGTAGATGGTTGTGTCATCAGCATAGAAGTCAACGAATGATTAAAGTATGTGTTTAGGGAGGTCATTAATGTAGATGAGGAAGAGAGTTGGGCCTAGAATTGACCCCTGATAAATGAGGGATGCGATAATTGGGAGGGGACAAACTAAGATACACCCAAAGAGAAAGAAAAAGAAAATTACTAAACAAAATTCCTTTGGGGCGGTTTAGTAAAGGATCCTCTCAACCTACTTCTAAATATTGATCGCTCACTGTTTTCCGGTCCCTAAAATCGAAAGCAAGCGAGTCGTTTCTAAGTCGGGAATGCGGGACCTAGGAACGATATTTCGAAAACAAAGTAGATAGGGATGGGTAAATTTGGGAGTGGACGGCGTCTTCCAATATAAATGTACGTATAGGAGCAACAGACCGGGGACAAAACAAAGGGTGGGCTTGGCATCTTGGCAAGCCCTCCTACTGCCGATGAAAAAATAAAATCGAGGCAGGATCAACAATCGTACTTGTCCTAATCTAGTACTTAATAAAATATTTTCCACTCGAACTGCTTAAAACTTAACTAATCCTTCTCTATTCAACTTTGTCCGGGGCTGGGTTCCGTAGAATCTTAGCGCCGCTTGACCAATACCACTAGAGTGGCAAAACGAACTTCAACGTAGCGCCTCGTCGGATACACAAACTAGTGCTGTGCACCCATCGTATATCAAAATCTATGCGATGCAATCTTTTCCAATCGCATCTGATCTTCACTTTAAGTTGTTGCTTAAAGTAAGCGACCAGATCCCGATCCGAAACAGATACAACCCAATAGACAATGTTAAGACGTGTAACCAACGTCTCTAACCTAGCTACAACTAGTATCGCGAGAAACACCAAACGTTTCTCCCCCGCAAACGGCGGGACCATATTGTCGAAGACGTACGCTAAATCAAGTGGAAACAAACGCTCGGTGTCGATGCGAGCCGTTACACATCCGACGTACTCCCAGATGCTCCGAACTCCGCTGCAAAGAAAAAAAGGTGTGATCCCTGGTTTGATCCCCGTCCTCCTCGTAGCGGGGGCAAAAGGGAACCCATTCACCCCTCTTGCAGTACCTGGCAAGAACACCAAAAAGTGGCAGCGCATTCCGGAAAAGCCTCCATGTTATAGAAAAATCTGACTTCTTTAAAAAGCTTCTGGCTGGCGCCCAATTCAACTGAGAGAGGAGTTGGGCAGTCGCTCTATCAGCGGATCTTTTGCGGAACCCGCTACTACATCCCGATATAGCCTCCTCCTAGGCCGTGCAAATTCATTGGACCTTCTTTTTCAATCTTCAGCGGCAGGGGCGGATATAAGCTGTGGAAAAGCTTGCTCCACAATGGTACCCAGTGTAATTCCTCAAGCAGTGTCCGACTCAGGAACGCCAATCTTTCTGCGTACTTATGACTTAATTAGTCAGGCCTTCCCAAGCCTCCCTCATCGAGTTTCTGTTTACAGACCTGTCTACAGATAGGGTTTACCATCTTCCCAAAAAACTTTGAAAATGAGTCGCTTTAAAGCCTTACAGCGTTCCACAGGCAGGGCAAGAAGTGAGAAGCGGTAAAGGATCGTACGTTGCTCATGCGTCCGCACGACCCTTCTGGAACAAGCCCCTGTAAATCTAAGTTCTTACTGACGACTCGACTTTCGTCTGTACGTCCGACCAATTTTTGTTCAGCTAGAGTCCAGGCCCGAACCACACATCGAGCATATTTACCGGGCAATCCGTCCAGCCGAACTCACCTGGAAGCGAGTTTACGCGGGTCCAGGTGCCAAACCGCAGGCAAACGGACTTGCTGCGATTGACTACGCCAAGTGTGGCACTTTCATACTCAGCGACCGCCTCCATCACCGCTTTTACATCGATCCTTCACCCTACAAAGATTAGGATATTATCAACGCAAACGGACACCTTGGCAAATTTACCACCAGGTAGAGCTATGCTGCGCAGAACTGGTCTAACCGCCTCATCCAACTTGCGAAGGAAGGGCTCCAAGGCCAGGACATATAACAGAGGCAACAGCGGAAAAACCTGCCGCATCGACCGAGAGGCCCCAAAGGACTAAGACAACCTAACATTCACTTGTACCGCTACCGCAAGATTACAATACAAAACAGAGATACATTTCAAACCCATGGTCGGTTCTGTAAAACGCTTTGGACTGATCTAAATATATAAGTGCGGCTCCTGTGTAATCTTTTATCCCCACTATGATCGTGCGCACCATGTGCAAGTTGTTTTAAATCAATCTCCACTTCACATGACAAGCCTTATCCGGGTCGACTAAGTCGCCGATAACAACCTGCAGACGGTTTGCAAGAACGCGGGGCAAAATCTTCAACTCTGTATTAAGCAGAGTAACGGGCCTATAATGGTCTAAGTCCTCCCCACTATGCTTCGCCTCAATCTTCAGTAGTGTGACCACTCCTTTGATTGTCTGTCCAGGGATGGATCGCTGAGCAAACTAGTGGTTAACCACACCCGTCAGAAGAGGAACATCGAGCCCCGAGAGCCTCTTTTCTATTTATAAAAAAAGAAAATACAACTTTCTCATATATGGGTTGTGGAATTGCATTAACTTGCAAAATATCTAGCCTATTTGCATATTCTTTTAAACATGCATTTTAATTGATTCGCTATTAGTTTATTCTGTTTTCTAATGGAAGGATCAGCTTTAGTTAACTATTACGTGTAATTATACAAATGCAGATATTCTAAATAATTTATACTTGCATAAAATTAGCGTAAAAATGTGTAAACACAAAACAGTTTTCATATATATTTATGTATACGTATATATTTTTGTTTAACAAATTTTGCCTACCTAATACCTCCTAGAATTTTTGGTCTACATACAAGAAACTTCATATATAAGGTATTTGCATCTAGTCGAACATTTATATTAGGGTTTTACGTTGCAAAACTCGGTGCAAAAGTGTGAAAATTAAAAAAAAAGAAAGAAATTTGCCAGGTTCAGGTGGAAAGCCGGTATAATTAATGCATAATTGGTTCATGTTTTAATTTTTAGCCTTGCATGATTAATGTCTTCATAGCCCAATCATTGAAACCCGATGATAAAATAAGTCAAGAGCAGAATGTTTTGGTTTCGGATCTCAGTGGTGGCGCACGAGTCCTTTAAAAACAAAAAAAAACTTGTTCCATCAATACTACGCATTACGACAGTCTATTATATATATATATATATATATATATATATATATATACCTGCATATATATACATATACAGACATATATATATATATACATATACATACATATATATACATCTGATCTCGAGCGCGTGGTTCAGTGGGGGAAGATGTGGCTAGTTACCTTTAATGCATCCAAAACCAAACTCCTATCCTTACATCATCAACGCTCTGATCCCCAGTTGACATCAATTGTGAAGGATGGCTCTCGTCTGGGTGATGCCCCGTGTTTTGACAAGCTTCTGGGTTTGACCTTTACTCCTGATCTGAAATGGAACACGTACATCACGTCTGTTGCCAAGGTCGCTGGAAAGATGGTGGGATCCTTCTACCGTTCCAGAAGATATCTAACTACTGATGCAGTTCTCTATCTATATAAAAGCCAAGTACGGCCAAGGATCGAATACTGCTGCCATATCTGGGCAGGAGCTGCCAAAAAATGCCTATCATGCCTTGACAGAGTACAAAATAGACTTCGTGGTTTAGTGGGGGATGCCCTTTTCTCTACCCTGCAACCCCTCTCCCACAGAAGAGACGTTGCAAGTTTTATCGTTATTTTCATGGCAGGTGCTGCTCTGAACTCCAATCCCTGGTCCCCCCTCGCCAAACTTGCACGAAAAACACCCGTCTAGCTGAATCCACTGTGAAAAATTTCCCCCACTCTATATCTGTGCCTAAATCAAAACGCGGATTTCATGAACAAAGCTTCTTTCTAAGAACTGCACGCCTGTGGAACTCTGTTCCGTCTGCCTGCTTCCCTCCGGACTACAACTTGGATGTCTTCAAGTCTAATGTTAACAAATTCCTTATGAACCACCCCCTTAAGTAAACACTTCATCAAATCTCCTCACTAACATAATGTACTTGCAATAACCCTTATCCCTGAGTGGCTTCCGGGCCTTGATAAGTGGTGATCTATGTGTAAAAGAAAATATATATATATAAGGGAACGTGTCTTTGTGTGTGTCTCTGTGTGTTTCTGTGTATGTACATTTTCCAACGGAATAGTTCTGTCAATTTTCAGTCTACAGACCCGAAATTTGATATACATGTACTGAGATTTGGGAAAATCGTAGTAATCTGTTGTCGAGCAGAAATTTGGATGTTAAGGGTAAAAAATTGTCAAGATTTTCCATTTGCGAACTCTACCAACCTCCTCCGCAAATTTTGAGTCTAAACACTGGAAATCTTAGATATAGGTTCCTTGGACATGGTTCTAACTTAATAATTTGATTTGAGCACCAAACAAACAAAGTTAATAGGGGTCAGAGTTTTTTTTTTTTTAAATGACTGCTTCGGCCCCTACAAAATTACTCAGATAATTTCTGGCGTAAACATTCTAAATTTTACATAAAGGGTATTCAGAAATAGAGCAAATATTTTAATAACTTTGGGCCCTAAATTTGAGTTACCAACATATTAGTGTATGTATGTTTCTATTTTTTTCTAAAACTTTCGACAGAGCCGACGATTTTTACAAGATCAATATCCTTTTTATGTTGGACCTTTCAGACGACAAATATTAAAAAAAATGACTAAATGCATTAATACCTTCTCCGTCAAATTGGCACTTTTCCACAGGGCGGTTAGTTTTATCGCCGATATTTTCGAAAGTATTTCTCTAATTTCGATTGGCTGGCTTGAATTTAAACCTACATCACTTGGTGATCGTAACAGCAAAGACGTCAGATTTTTATCCGTTCTTTTCCTCCTTTGCGGTACGGATTCGAGCCTACACTCCTACTACCACTGCTTTTTTGCTCATCATTCACATCACAACCCTCGGGCAACGCCATCTATCTATGCTTGTATATATATATAAAAGTGAAAGTGTGTGTGTGTGTGTCCGTACACAATAACTCTCACAATTCTCAGTCTAGAGAATCTAAATTTTAAATAGAGGGTATGGAGATTCGGGAAACTCTTTTTAATACGGGTTACGCCAGAAATGTGGCTGTAAAGATGTCAGAGTTCAACGATTTGGCCTTTGAAAACTCCTCCGACAACATTAGGTATGAACAAATTAAATTTTAGATATAGGTTTCTTGGACGAGGATCTAATTTAATAACTTGATTTGACCCCAACAAAATAAATGTTAATTGGCCATAATTGGAGTAAAATTTAAAAAAAGAAAAATGACCTCCGCGGTTTCTAACAAATGACTCAAATAATTTCTGGTATAAACATTTGAAGTGTGACATAACTATTATTCAGAGATATGGCAAGCTTTCTAATCGGTTTAGGTCCAAAATGTGAACTACCAATATATAAATGTATGTATGTATGATATATGTATGCCTAAAACCTTCGATAGAGATGACGGATTTTCATGGGATAAGCATCGATTTGATGTTCAATCCTTCAGACGACAAATACCGAAACATTGGCCCAACAGATTAATTTCTTCACTCTGAAATGGGTACTTTTTTCTACAGGGTGCGGTCACCTTTTTCACCGATGTTTTCGAAAGTTATCCCCTGTTGTCGGTTGTCTAGCCTTAATTTAAACATACATCATTCCAGTTTGGCGGTGGTCGTAACAGCAAATACGTCAGATTTTTTCTGGGTATTTCCTCCTTCGCGGGACCTCTTCGAACCTGCCTTTCTGCTACCCCTTTGTTTTTTTTTTTGCACAACACACCCCTCCAAACACCCACTTATATATATATATATATATATATATATATATATATATATATATATATATATATATATATATAAGCGGGTGTTTGGACATATTATTAGGGTCTTGGAAAACTAAAATATATAAGCAAGGTTAACTCAACAAAGCTGGGACCGTTATGAGAATGAAATTCACGCTTAGACAAGAAGTCTGAGTAATTGAAATAATAAAAGTATTTGGGTTCCTGCGCATTTGCTGTATGTGTGCCATCAGGTACCTTACTTGTTCGTGTTTTTTTTTTCAATTTCTTTCTAATGCAATACTGTCTTGCATTAAATCAAACATAAAAAAAATAGATAACAATTGCATACTGAGTACCATTATGTCGGAATATTTTGTTAAAAAAAGGGTAAGGCATGCATTTTTGTGAAGGGTTTGTATGTATTTTATTATCTTTTTTTTTTAAATTATAATGAACATTATTATTACCTGACATGTTGTATCCTTGTTATATTTTTGTAATCGCTTTAGGCGTTTTACGTCATTAAAGAGAAATTATGGCATATGTGTCAAAGTTTAACTCCTCAAATTCTCATATCTTGAGGGCTCGGAATTAAGGCGAAAAATGTACACTGAAAACGTCTTATAAAAGTATGTGCCGATGAACACCTGAGTTAAATAGAAGCAAAGAACCAATGTTATACAATGCAGCGCTTGATTCTTACTTAGTCGGTTGGACGTTTGTGAAGGAAATAACATGTTTGAACAAAGCATACATTACTGTCACGCTATATTACCTATTTTGATTACAGGAGAAGGAAAATCGTAATGTATTCATAAGTTACGTAACATTTTTCCTTCTCCCGGACAAATCGTGTATCAGGTGTGATCGATCGCATTTAAATAAGCGTCTGTGTAGGCGTTGATAAAGATTTCATAAAAATAAACTATGGTTATATAACAGTATTTTCTATTACAATTAATCGAATAAAGTTAATATGCAGTAATTTTTATAAAATAAGTTTTCTACATACAAGGCTAAATAGGTTTAGTTTCAATAAAGTACTTGAGAACTCGGTAAATAAAATATCCAATTTGTTTATGACTGAACATATGCGCCGCAAGTTATCAGTAAGTAAAATAGGTTATATATATATATATATATATATATATATATATATATATATATATATATATATATGTATATATATACATATATATATGTGTATATATGTATGTATGTATGTATGTATATATATATATATATAGAGAGAGAGAGAGAAAGAGAGAATGATTCAGAGAGGAAGAGATAGATAGAGAGCTTTGTGTGGGTATATACTATTTCCGCCCCCAGATATGTATCCAGTTGATCCACAGTGCATACTCGGTAATAATCAATCAGTTTAAATTTAGTACACATTTATTTCTTAATACAAACGTCTTTACATATATGCATACATATTTAAGCTGATTATTTCAGTCTAATCTACCATTATGTGCACTACTACAAAACCGAATCATTAGAAATTAATGTATTCTATAGTACATCCTATCCGCTATTGAGGGCAGTTATATTACAAGTATAGATAAATTAGCATATAGACTTGAAGATAGTAATAACAGTTGGCATTTGTCAAATATTCAAAATTAGTCCATCAATACTGGAAGCAATTATAGACAATATAAAGACAGTGGGATATCGTTGAGCAATTGGTTGTATTGGACAATTCAATATATAAAAAATAAAAAAATAGGATTTTAAGTAAAGGTATAACTTAGAAAATGAACTGTAAGCTGCTAGGTGAGATAAAGGAAAACCCTTGCTCGATGAGATTTGCGGTAGATTAGTATGGTGCAAAAATAATATTAATCGCCTTCTTTGTCTAAACATTAATAATTATATACTAAATCTGTAGTACTACAAATAATACTATTAGTAATAATGACATTATTATTTATATTTTGTTTTTCATATATATTATACTGGTGGGGGTACCCGGCGTTGCCGGGTTTTTGTAGGTGTGTTTGGTGATAAATAAAAAAGAACCCGGGGCGTAGGATCGAACTCGAAGCCATGAGACGAAGTTTGAAAATTAAATCGGCCAGCCAGAATGAGTTAGTGAAAGATGTTTGAATTTATTTAAGTAAGAACCAAATTGGCAGGTGCGCGTCAGGAAGTCGTCGAGCGTTACAACGACGACGACGACGACCAGGTGTGTTTGTTATAAGCGAAGTAAAAACAGAAAACAACGTTAAAACTTAAGCGGAAAAAAACACAAAATAACTAACGTCAGACAAATGAACGATGAAAACAGAAAAACGAACACGTTAAAAATGGCTTAAATAAGCTTGTTTCGATATTAAAATTTTAAAAAATCTGGACGTACCCGGGTGTTTTGGGGTGTGTGGGCGGGGGTGGATAAGTGAAGTAAAAACAAAAAATAGAAAAACGAACGTTTCGTGAAAAATGGCTTTAATAAAACTGGTTCATTATTTAAATTTAAAAAATCGAAAAAAAAAAGACATGTCACACCTCGCCTCGAACCCAAAACGTTTAGATAATGAACCGAGGGGCTAATCGACTGACCTTACGCGACGTACATGAATTTTGTTCAGTTTTTCAACTATTTAAAGTAAATCAGGTAATGACGTCATCTGGCGCATGCGTATAACCGCTCGTCATCACGAGAAGACAGTTTTTGTTGACCCCCCCCGTCGAAAATTGTTGATTTCGAGGTGAAAAAATTAACGTTGTTGGCCAATCTTTCGATATGTTAAGAGCGAAGGTGTGGTCGTCGATATAATACCGTAGTTATAAATTTTCCTCGTGAATGTCGAAAGTTTTTAGCAGACCCACAAACATACACACACATACATACATTTTCGCTTTTATACATATAGATTATAACCAATTGTTTGTTTATGCTAACTTGAAGCAATTTTAACACTATCATGAACTCTATTAGTATTTATTACTGATATTTACAAGAACACTTATATTGTTACATGATAAAAGGGCTGTCCCCTTTTTATGTAAGTAAAAATAGGGAATTAGTTAAATGTAAATATGAAATAGGATAGTCAAGGATTCGAACTTGCGAATCTAAATTTGAAATTGAAAATTCCAGTCATAAGGTAATACAGAATGTTATTGAAATAAGGAAGTGCAGTTGCCTAGCTTACATATATGTATATGGAAAAGGATCTAATAATACAATTTTTTTTGTTAAGGAATTTAATCGTCATTTGAATTTGTAAACATATTTTGTAAAAATCTTATTTGAAAAATAGTTTACTGAACTCGAGGTCATGTCAAGTTTGGAAACGGGTCGCATGTCATCCAACGTGATTTATGAGCACATGTTTAATCATGCGATGACGTTACGAGTTCTCAATATTGGTAGAGTTTTAATATGAAGTCTGGGAGTCTGGGAGAAGATTCAGAGAGAGAGAGAGAGAGAGAGAGAGAGAGGCAAAGAGGCAAAGAGGTTCAAACCGATTCTCCATAGAATCAAGACACCCTCTAGAAGTGAGAGGGTTTTAGAAATAACCATGTAAAAAAATTTGAATTCCTCAAGCGAACTCATGGACCGGTCATGAAATAAAGGACGTCATCATCTTCGTGTATTTGCGTCTCTATGTTGTTATTCAACACAGAAGGTATTGCTCATTTATTTTATAAGAACTTTGTGAAAATCATCATCTCAAAAATAGGTTTATTCAGAACTGTTTTCTCCCGTTTATTCAAAACTGTTTCTCTCTTTATATATACCTGTTTGTGTCTCCAATATGCTATCTCTTACAACATTAACATCTTAAGACATACGAACACTCAATACATGAACACTCCTAAGCCTATAATCTATCTCACTAAGACTACTAAACTATCTCTATAACACTAAGATTCTCACAAATATGAACAAGAACAAATAACATCAGTCTTCTTCGAATAAGAATTACATAACATATACAAATATTTGGTACCCTTCTAAAAATAACATATTCATGCAACAATATTTATATATATCTGGCATTATTAAGATAAGGACACTGGTGGTTTATTCCGTCGTATTTATAAATCTTCTGCATTGCAATTATTGTCTATATTGGTATTCGTTTTACAATTATAAATAATTTCATAAATACTTACAGTAACTATATTTTAATAATTGTCTCCTTATACAGAACACTTTAAGCTAAAATATTTGTAATAATTTTGAACATAAAAAGTTATAGTAATTTTGAACATAATTATAATAGTTTTAAACATAACCGATTGGTTTTGGAATCCACAACATGAAGACAAACACAAATACTCAATTATAGATTTAATTAATAGTTGTTAGGTATGGGCATTATCTCTTTCTTTATAAACTCTGGCGTTTCCGATGTTTTTATCAACAATGGAACAAATGCGATAACGAGTTCAACCGACTTTTTTTTTAATGTTGCCATTTCTATTCAACATTATGTCGAATAAAATACATCAATATAAGTGACTTTCAATTTGTCGTGAGACAATTTGTGTCAGTCGATAATATTAGAAAATGTCGATTTTTGTGGACATAGCTAGACAGATTCGGTTTTACTTTGGAACTAAGTATATAGACGAATTATTTTTCACCTCATATATATATATATATATATATACTTGTGTGTGTATCTATTACATCATACTCATTTTATATCATAAGCAATATTATTTGTGTTACACATGATTTCTTCAGTATTGGAAAGTCACTAAACAACACAAGATACGTATGCTCCTTAAAACATAGCGAGTCATTTACTTGGTCTCGGATCAATAAGATCAGTAAAAGAAACAGGTATGTTTAAAAATCATACCAGTTATATAATTTTTATTACCTTTACTGAGTAAAATATGCATGTGCGTGTAACCTTGAGTCTGTGGTATCATATACAAATGTATATATGTGTGTACGTATGCATGTATCTGTGCATACGCATGTACGTATGTGTATATCTCGGTGTTATACGTGCATGTGACTCTAATTGTTTACATGTATATGTGCGTGTGTATACGTGTAAATATTTGTATATATATATATATATATATAGTAATTTATAAAATATATGTGGCGATTAAGCTACACTGAATATTCTGCGTTTCATCCAACTATAGGATTCGTCAGGCTTATGCGCGAATTCTGTCGTTGCTTCTAGTTTTATATATCTTGAGGATTTCTAGTTGGCCAATCAGCTTTCTAGTGTCCACCGCGCCCCTTCCTATCAGCCAATGGGCATGCATTTTATCAAAGGATATGTTTTAGAACTAGGTTAGTGGTTTTAGGTGGCCGTTCTCCTTTTTTTATACATATAAATATACCTATGTGTACACAATAATGCACATCTATATACATATATACATATATATGTACATATATGTGTGTGATCGTTTATGTATATTCATGTTTATTTAATTTATTTATTTGTTTGTTTTCTATTGTTATTGTTAGTTTTAAAGCTATTTTGTATCGCTCTCCTAGAGTAAGTTTTATTTTGTGAACACAGCTGTTTGCTATTTCCCGCCTACAGTTTAATATATTTTGAGGTACTTTAAAGTACAGGATAGAAAATTTGTCATGGAGGCATAATTTACATGGGTTGTCTAAATGTCTGCATGTGGTAGCTTGTCTCATTATTTTCCATTCGACTACCGGCGAATGTCCGCTTTCTTTGAGTTCCCAGTATTTACTGGCTAGTGTTGTTTTTATACGGTGTTTTTTTATTTTTGAATGTGCATTTGTGGTCATAGTATCGGGTTTTGAAATCTAAGGAAGTCATGCCTATGTAATATTTCTTGTTATTCGGGTTTTCTTTCGCAAATATTGTTGCTTGATAAACTACGCTTTTTGTGAGACATTTATTTAAGACTGGGCAAAGTGCGCGGTGTCTACAATTGCATTTATCTTGTTCGTTATTAGTATTTTTATTTATGGTATGGTTGTTCTTGTCCGGGGGTGGTTTGTTATTATTATTATTATTATTATTATTATTATTATTATTATTATTATTATTATTATTATTATTTCTGCTGGTGTTGGTTTTATTTCTGTCATGGTGTCTACTTTTTATTGTTTATTTTGTTGTTATTTACATTGTTTTCATTTAGTATTTTGTTATTATGTGCCTTAATTATCGTCTCTAAATTTTCGCAACAATTGTAAGATAACTTCAAGGTATTTTTATTGAAGATTTTGTGTAAGGGGTTGGTTTCGGGAAAGTGTTTTTCAATAAGATCTAGAAATTTTTTGTCAAGTTTTGTTTTTAACATTTGATTGTATGGGGCCGTATACCAAATTATAGTTCTTTTTCTTCTGTTTTTAATTTTATTATAGTTGTTGGTGTTTTGTTGCTTATATTTGGTATCGGTATTTTTGTATCCACTATTTTTTAGGGCTGTTTCGTAAATATTGGATGACCTGTTAAATGCATTTTCATCGCTTGAGTTATTACTGAGTCTACTTACGATCGAGTTAGGAATATGTTTTATAATTGATGGTGGGTGGTTGGACTTAGGGTTTACGTAAATTGGAGTAGCGTTATCTTTTAAGTATGGTTCATATGTGTTTTTATCTAAGTTTAACGTAACGTTCAGGAAGTTTGTTATTTTTATGTTAGCTGATATGTCCGCTTTTAGGCCTATTTTTTTCATTTCTTTGTGTATGATTTTCTTAAAGTTTTCTCCCATGGCTTTGTTGGAGTTTTTTATTATAGCTAGTCCGTCATCTCTATATAGGCCGATACCGTAGTATCGAATATGCTTGTGAGGGTATATAGAATGAATAATCCCACAAGATATGATGCCTCTGCAGAATCTCTGGCACCCATCGCCAAATCGAATTAATTTTTCCTTTTAGTTTTTATCCATTGGTTATTGTTATTTATTAGAACTGATTTTCTACATGTTTTAATTATGTTGATTTCTTCTGAGGATATCTCAGTGTATACCTCGGCAAATTCTAGGGCAATGTTTAAAAGTTCTTCGGATATCGAGGGAATAATGTCTATGATGTCAAACTGTATGGACGTACATTTATCTTTGTTTTCTATATTTTTAAACCAGGTGATTGCTTCGGTAGTATTTGCCCACTGGTTTAGTTCTAGGTCCTGTTTGATTTGTTTGTTTACTCTAGAAAGTATAGTTTTGCTAATTCTACCTATTTCTGGTTTTGTTGGGTTTATCAGGCGGGTGCTGGGATTATTATTAAAGTCCCATTTATGGTATTTAAGCAGAATGTATGACTTTCTAGGTTTCAATTTGCCAACTTTATCGCTAATTTTTAGTTTATCGGTAATTTGTTTACTTTCAGTATTTATTATATCTATGTAATCGGATTTGTTTGTGTCATGTTTTTTGTAGTTTTTTGTAATGTTTTCTGTGATTAGTTTGTTATATTCTTGCTTATTTATTTTATAAAACTTTCTTGTTTTATCTGCTTTTACAAAGATTTTATTAGAGTTGTTTATGTTTCTAACGATTTTGTGTAGTTTTCGTTGGAAATTGTTAGGTTGATTGTGGAATTCTAGGTTTTTAATTACGTTTAAAAGGTCATTTTCAAAGTTCATCAAAAGTTCTACTGTTTTGGCATTTTTCAGGGTTTTAAAACCATAGGATTCTTTTTTGTTTACGTTTTCATTTTTAAGGAAGAAATTTGCTCGCCATCGCATTCGGCGTATTAGTTCATCTGTTTTTTGGATTAATTTAATAATATAGCTATGCTTGCTTGGTGTTGGGATGTTTTTAGCGATGTTTCGAAATTAACTCTTTCCATATCTATTTTTAATGTGGTGAAATAATATATATATACTAGCAAAGATACCCGTGCTTCGCACGGAGCTTTGTTGCGAACTCGGGTACCAAAATCTGTTGGCACCTTTCCAGTAAGTTGATGTTGTAAGAGCAACGATTGCATAAGGTGATTAACATTTTAACTACCTCTTGTAGTGACTGAAATTCAATCAGGAACTTCACAAAACATTTTCATCAAAAAGGAATGTTACTTGATGTTACATAGTAAAGTTTTCATTGAAGTCATTTTCAACTCTTGCTTAAATTTTATCTTGCACATTCAATACTAAAAACTTACCACAATCAGATCATGTCAGTTTTTCCTCATATCCATTTCTCGAACTTTTCACTAAAGAGCCTCAGGGTAAACTACATTTCTGCTGCTTTGATTTGGACCCAGAATGTAGAGTTTTTCTGAACTTCCTGTCCGGCTGATGGAGACGTAGAACATACCGTGACTGAAGCAGTCTGATGTCAAGTCTACGCCAATGGTGTTAAATGTCTGACCTGGACTTTTGTTTATGCTCATTGCAAAACACACCTTCACAGGAAATTGGAGTCTCCGGAATTTAAATGGAAGTACTGAGTCCGATGGAACTAAGGGGATCCTTGGCAGTAGAACGGTTTCGCCTTTGTAGGGACCACAGGAAATGGTGGCCTCAAGTACATTGGTGTGCAATCTGGTGATAACACATCTGGTTCCGTTTGTTGTTTTTGGCGGTTCCAAGGATCGAAGAATCATGATTGGCGATCCAATTTTGAGATTTAAAATGTGTGGAGGCATTCCAGATATCTCCAAAGAGTTTAAAAACTCCACAGGGTAGTGAACAGCTTCATATTCATTAGTAGCCGAATCAACTGACTTGTATTGCTTTGTGTCTCCTGGAAATTCATCCATTATAGAATTGTTCAAATGATTCACATTGTTGTTTAATGGCGAAATAATAGCCCTCTCAGCAAGCCAATCCGGTGATTTTCCATTGTTTTGCAGGTTTGGGTACACTTTGTCTTTCAGTTGCTTCTGATTACCGACACATTTACCAAGCGCAGTTGGAATCTTAATTGTGTCAAGTGAAGAAGTGATAGGAAACTGACCATTACCAATTTGGAGAAGCAATTTTGAGAAGTCTGCTGCAGCTGTGTTATCAGAGATATAGGCTCTCATATTAGTAGTCAGTCTCTTCACTATAACGTGCCTCCAGAGATAGGATTGTTTCAAACTTGCATTGACAATGTTAGCCCTTGTGCCATTTTTAACCACTGGGAGAATTTGACGGAAATCACCGCAAAATAAGGTTGGAATGCCACCCATGGGATTCTTGTTTCCTGTGATGTCTTGCAGTGTTCGGTCAATTGCTTCATAAGCACTCTTGTGCGTCATTGGGGCTTCGTCTACAATGATTGCAGAGGTGTCTCTAATTACATTTGCCAAGGCTGAGTTACCAGTAATTTTGCAAACTGGCTGATCCATTCGATGAGTATCCAAGGGTACTTTAAAAGTGCTGTGAAGAGTGCGGCCACCTTGTAGTAGAGTAGCAGCAATGCCACTGAATGCTGTTGCAAGCACAATCTTTCTCATGGATCTAATCTTTGCAAGGATCAAATTGATTACAAAAGTCTTGCCCGTACCACCTGGAGCATCAAGAAACATCATGTTTTTGTTCATTTCACCTTGTGCTTCCAACATTGCCATGAATGAATTGTAAACTTCTCTTTGAGAATCGGTCAGTTTTTCTTGCATATTTTCTGCTTGTAGGGAAGTTCTTCAAGATTATAAGTAACTTAACGTTGATACTCTCTCGCGAGTCTTTCATCTCTCCCTTGCATTGGTGCAGGTAATCCATAGCTTGCCAATGGTTGACCGCACATAAGGAGAACTTTTTCTTCAATTAGACAAAGAGTTTTATTGTAGATGTCCTCATTAAAATCTGCTTCTGGATTGTTAACTTCTTGCCTGTATCTGTGAAGAATGTCTTCAGATATTACATCACGAAAAGCCATCCAGATCTCAAGAGGATTTCTTGGCTCACAGGCTGTCAAAATTATCACAAATAAGCTTCGCAAATTTGAAGGTGATTGAGTGGCAGTTGCCTCTCCTACTGCTTGATGCAAGTGATGGTCATTTTCTAGAAGGCCTCGAGCAAGGCACGCTGCTCTGTATGTTTCAAACACCTGACCATTGTATGCTCACAAATTTTGAAATGAAATTGGACCAGCAACCTCATTGAGCAACAGGCGTAAGAAATAACACTCCCCTGCTTTTGGACTAATCGTGTAGATTCTCCCAATGCATGGTGCCTTCCATACATCATCATTTTCAGTACCTTCAACTTGTACCCCACGCATTCTTCTCATCCATTTCTTTGTGGATTTGTTCCAAGTGTAAAACTCAGGGACTTCTACGTATTTGAGACCCCTTGCAAAGTCATCCTCATGGCAGAGTTGAAAAAATGCTGTCAAAGTTGTGGCAGGCGGTGGACCTTGGGCTCGTTCCAGAGCAGTATCAGCTGAGAACATGACACGCTGCCCATTTTCAAGATGAACAGAAAGTTGTACAATTGGGGGGAAATGTTCATGGATGGGATGTTCCAATATCCTCCAGGCTGCCTCTGAACTGCCGACATACCTTGCATTCTGGAACTGCTGGATCTCATCCACAATGTGACTTTGTACTTGGCCTTGTTGGTTAGCTGCTCCATCAGTTCTTTGTAGTTCAAACACTGCTTGATCACATCCTTTATTCACGTATTTGAGGACATATTTGATGCTTTGGATCGAGCTGCAAATTTCTACGTTAATGTGAGCGTTGAACTGCTGAAGGAGGACCTTGTTGTACGGAACAATCCATTGGTTTGTTATTTCTTGATTAACATACCGACCATTTCTCTTCATCCTTATTGTACCAGTCTGGCCTCCATCTTCTGGTTTTCTTCGCCTGTACTTGGGGTAAGAGTCTTGGCCTTGCTTGGTACACTGAAGAAATTCTTTTGGGTATTTTTTGGAACATTTGTTGTCAATCATACATGGACAATTTGGATTAAATGGTCCACAAGGTCCATGCACCATATGTGCCATCACTTTAGCATGAAGATTAGGATCTTCCTCTTTGTCAGGGATCTCTGCAGATATGCAGAGATCCATTTTTTCTGCTAGAAGTTTGTCCTCTGAGGCCTGCCAGGTGAGGATGTGTGCATGCGGCAGTCCTCTTTTTTGATATTCAATACTGTACAGGAAAGCCCTCAACCTGCCAAATCCTCCCTTTTTAATAAATTCAAGTAACTTTTTTAGCTTCTGCCAGAAAACCCTGGCTACAATATCTGGACGATCCTGAGGGTCTTGCCCTTGAAGACAATTTTCTGTAATTTCTGTCCACTTTGGATTTGTTGTGAACGTGATGAAGAGGTCGGCTCGGCCCATTCGTCGAACATATGCCATGGCATCACTTTGACGCTCAAACATGTATCGAGGGCCTCCTGTATAAGTTGCCGGAAGTACAACTCGTTGACCAAACTGTTCTGGATTCCCATCCTCCCTAAGAATTGAATCTCTCAAGTTGCTATAATTGTCAGCTCTCAGGGTCTGTTGCTCACGCCTCAGGAACTGTAAACGTTCTGTTTCAATCTTGCAGTACACATCCACCAGCCATTGTTGAAATAGCCTTCGGTACCAGAGAAAATAGTTTCCAGGCCGAGTCATTAAATGGTACGAATAAAATTGATGTTGGGTAACTTTTCGCCCATTGGATGCCTTCATGTAGATGTTGTAAGATGGAGAACCATAGGGGTACATTAACGGGTACATTAAAGTATCGTAGAGGGGATGTAGTTCGGAGATCCATTTTAATGTATCATTTCTAAAACGCAAGACAATATCCCGGTTAGCTGTTGGTTAATTCTCCATTAATATTCCAATCTCATACGTTGTTGTTGGAGCATTGAATCGCCGTGGATGCTCTTCTTGCGGCCTTCGGTCTTCCCTTATGACAACTTTATGTTCTACCAAGTGTTCTTCTTCAATCCTCTCCTTTGTTGTTTTCAGCGGACAAATAAAGCTGTTGTTCTCATGTAAAAATTCAGTCAGACTTTGGAGAATGTCTCTATTGAGTCTACTGTCACGTCCCCGATTATGTAGTTCCTCTTCCAGACTATCCAAGAAGTAGACTTGAATAAACTTTGCTGTTTCATCTTCAGGTGGTAAAAGACTCCCAATCTGGTGGCAAACCTGGCCTCGAATTCTAAAAGAAGGATTCCACCCATGTACTGCCGCAATTTTGTGACCAAATGATGTCATTGCAAAACAATTGTTATAACTGCGTAGATTTTGCAGAAAATCTTTAGAGATGGGACCATTGCCGGAGAGCAAATCTTGAAGCAACTGAGGCAGTGGTGGAAAGCTATCAAGCACAACTTTGCCAGAAGAACAACAACAACCAGGGGTTTCTCCTTTAAATTTTACAGCTGAGCAATGTTGACATACTTTGTCCATTTTTCCTATATCAGCTGTAGTGAGAGAGTCATTTTTGTTGTAGAGCAATCCTTTTCTATTGCAGTGTTCTATTTCATGGTGTCTCAAAGCAGTCATTCGTTGTCTAGCTGCCTCGTTTTCTGTCAATTGCTGGGGCAAAGTCATACTCTCTCTCCATGCAGCCTCTCGTTGTTGCCCTTGGTATAGGCGAAAGCTTCGTTGGGTTTCCGATTCATTCTGATGTCGTTGAGCCACTCTCAACTGACCTTGTGTACGTCTACTTACCTCATATAATTCATTCGATCGTAATATTGCTTCTCTTTCCAGTGCATATCTTTGCCTTTCTTGAATTTCATCTTGTGATGAATTTAACCGCCTTACAGCATGTCTAGTTCTGTCAGCTTCACGTTGGGTTTCTCTTTCCAAATCTGACAGTCTGGCTCTCCTTTCTCTTTGACGTATCCTGTTAAGTTCTAGACGTCTTTCTCTATCTGAATTGTTTTCATTGGAGCGAATTGCAGCAACTCTTAGTCTATTAGCTTCCAATCTTTCCATTCTTTCTTCCTCACTTTCGTTTCTACTTCGTTTGGGTGGCATAATTTCGGTTTTAAACGGAATTGTTTAACGATATTAATGATTGTAAATTAATTAAGCGTAAAGGAAATGTATACTAACTTAAATGGACGAACTATAAATAATATTTCTGAATAGTACAATTATAAACAATTTTATTGTACCTATTAACTATGCCTCCCCACGGGACAGAGTTAGACACCAGGGTCGTTTTTTAACGTGGAGAAAAGGTACAAAAATAAAAATTGTCTCAGTCGTGAAGGATTTCTCCTCCACCGAAAGATAACAAGAAAATGAAGTGCAGCATCTGAAGAACAGATGGTATTTATTTGCTCCCCCACCGAGCAAATTAGGCACAAGGCCAATTTTTAATGTGAGGAGTGAAGGGAGGGGGAAGGGGAAAAGGGGACCAGCTCCCGAGAGGTGGGAAATGGGAGCTGGTTAAAGGTCAGGCATGTGGGGTTGCCCCCACATCTGGTCTTTGCTAGTCATAGCTAGTCATAGCTTGCAGTATCTGCCGGAACAGATACTACACTTTGATCTTGACCAAAAGGAATGAATAAAAGGTACCTACGTGTGACTCATTACTTCCGGGTGTAAACGTCACAGTCTAAAAGTAATAATTAAAAAAAAAGTAAATGTAAAATAAATGTAATACCAACTTAGGTTAACTAAGTAAACAGTACAATTAAAACAGTTTTATTAAAACAAATAATTACTAAGATCTAGGTAATTGTTAGTCTCATTGTTATGGTTTTAAAGAAAAAAATGTGTAAAAAAAGTTCTGCTTTTGTGAGTACGTGTATTTCTTTTAAATTATATAACCTTTTTATTTTATTATTTATATCTCTTTTAAATTTATATATTTTGTTAGTAAACTGGAAGAAATTCAGTTGAATAAAACCTTGTTCGTGTTCTTTACGTTAAACTCATATTTTTATAAAAGGTTCATCCGGTTTAAAGAAAGCACTAAGTTTAAATAAGACTGGAAATAACTAATTCAATATATAAATAGAAAAATGAAATAAATATAAGCTTTAAGTCTTAAGATAGTAATAATCAAAATGTAATAAATTATTTGTAGTTCAAATCTATGATAAACAGGCTTTCGAAATAGGCTCGACCAGAAAGATTAAATTGGAACGAAATTATAATCTCCGTGCCATTTTCAAAACAACCCCACAAAAGTAACGATATCCTGCAGTTGGTTAAATGACAATGGTTGTAAGAAAAATGTAAAAGAAAATGCGCTTATCTGTTTATTTTGACCTGTTTTATTTAATTAAAAAAAATTGGCTATAACTGGAAGAGAGCGTTATGTTTTGGGGGTTGTTTAAAAATAGAATGGAAATAAAGTTAGTTCCGTTTTAATTGTGTTTAATTGCGGCAAGCGCTAACAAAATCGAAAAATCACTGTTTACATTCGAAATGTTAACTTTTATAGGTTTACAGGTTTGCTGACAAGGCTGGGGGTGTTTAATACAATTATTTTACTAAATTGATTTTTTTCATTTAAAAATAAAATTATTTATTTTTTAATAAAGTTTTATTTTAAAATATTTGTTTTTGTTTATTTATATAAAATTACGATAGTTGAATTGTATTCTTTCAATTATATTGGCAAGTAAAATATAAAAGATTAAAACGGAACGAAATTGAAATTTCCATTACATTTTCAATACAATCCCAAAACATAAAGCTTTGCTCGCCAATGAATTGTTTTGATAATATACGTAAAGTGAAATAAATCGAATATAAAATTAAATGAAAATATATTAAATAATTAAATGTTAAATAGATTTTGTAAATAGTACAGTTGAAATGATTAGAATATTTCCAATATGTAATAAGGTCGAGGTAATTAGTTAAAGAGATTTAATATAATGTGATATGCAAATGAGCATAAGTCATTCGATATGGGGGTGGTTTGTAGACTAGTATATAAAGAAATTAGGCAAAGATTCTTATGTCTCCTATAACAGAAACATCCTAAAATGGGTTCTAATGTTTCTCTACCAGGAGAGATCTACCCTCTTACCTCCTTTATATGTCGTCGATGATGGAGAGCTGTACACACAGACAGAAACACACGAACCCTATTACTTTATAAAAATATAGATGTGTGTGTGGGTGTGTATACTCAAGTATGTGCTCACGTATATGTAGTTTATTTTTATGTGCATATACATGTGAACAAAATTAGATATATTATAAGAACTCTTAAACGTGTTCAAATTTAAGGATAGATGTGTGAATAAACATCACATGAAACACATTATGTATGTATATATATATATATATGTGTGTGTGTGTGTGTGTAGGTGGTGCGTGTGTGCATGTATCTGTGTATGTGTAATTATACAATGTGTGTGCGGGTGTCTGCATATGAATGTGTGTATATGTTAGTGGGTTAATTAATATGCTATGCTGAGAATGAAGAAGTAAAATGCAGTAAATATATATAAAAATAGATAAACAAATAAATGCCATATAATAATTGTAATTATATTTAAATGTCATGCAGATAAAAGACTTATGGTAACATTAATAACTTTGCATCTGCATGTATTCTCTTATGATTAAGGTGAAGAAAGAAAAAGAACAAAAGGGGGGCAATAATAAAGAAATAAAGAATTAAGTCCCAGAAAAAGATAAGAAGATAGAAATATATAAATGTGACTTAAGGCGTAAGGAAAAAACTCAATAATTATTTAATTCTGTTATTTCTTATTTGGAATTTCAAAAAAATCCATCCATAATCTACAATTAGTTAATTTGAATTAAAATTAAGATTAATATCGGTTTTCAACGTCTCTGTTTAATTTGAACAATATACATTTTAGTAATATTTGCTGACATTAACATGTATATTCATATTCTGAATGTTAAATATATGCATTTTTTATATACCCGTTGATTTTTTTAATTATTCGAGCATATTTACTTACCATAGTTTTGACTGTATACGGAGCGCATAATATATCAAATTCAGCTTGGTATAAAACTATAAAATAAACCACATTTTAGTATTTATTCAGAGAAATAGAGACGTCGACGATTTAAGAAACAGAAAATAAACCAGTTTTTGTCATTATATTTAATTTAAAAGTTTTATCGAAAAAATAGGGCATCGACTTTCGTCTGGCTTGAGAAACAATAAATACTTTCTCTGAGAGTCGCTGCGCTTGGGTCAAGAGTTGCGTAAGCCCAAGTAACACGCCCCCTCTTCATAAACAATGCTTGATTCTATTGTAAATAGAAGCTCTAGACAACTAGCAGCAATGCCGTGGTCAGCGGAGAGCATGTACAAAAATTGATATTCCAAAACAGTGATACCTTTAGCATTAACCAGATTAAATGTTCCTTTACATCCGTGATCAAACGAGAACGGTGTCAAGTTATTATCCCGTATATGAAATCGAAAAAAAGGCAGAAATACAATGTACACACTCCATTGAGTTGCAACATGTACACATCACACTTGATTTCAGCTTTAGACAACTAACTTATGTGTAAATTTTCTAGCCCACTAATGTTTGCATAGATCTTAGAATAATATATTAATCGAAAAACTTTATCATGATGTTTGAAATATGGTCAGTAAACGTGACAAAAGTAGAAACAAATACGATATTAAAAACACACACACAACCTTATTTTACTCTGGACATATTAAATGATCAATTGTGTCAAATTATTTTGACTTCTCATATACTGGATATTATATTCTTATGAAATATATCTGAACTAAAATATAAAATGAACATTGTGTGGTTCTCTGTGAGGGAAGGTGTTCGTTCCCTATGGACTCCAAAATGACTGCAGCGATTATTTATAAAATTTAGCAAAAATTATTTAATATATTTGGCTTGGGTTCAGAAAATGAAGAACCACTAATAGGCATTTAGTAACACATTTAGGACACGTCACAAACAAACACAAATCGTATACATCCGTTGATATGCGTGCCGTTCATGTTAGATAACGTAACAAATGCCTCTACGGAAAAGAGAATGCGCGAAATGGAAACGGGCATAATTCACTACATTTTAACACAGGTTTACGTGATTTAACGAGTTAAGGAATTAGATTAATACAACTAGATTCAAATAAAGTACCAAAAACGTTTACGGTTTAGTAGCCATTAATAAAGATAAATAAAACAATTCAAACTATGAGTTAATAAAATCGAAACTGCTATTAATAATCGAGATCTTACAATAATACAATCATACTTATTTAATTGAATATTTACTGTATATATATATATATATATATATATATATATATATATATATATATATATATATATATATACGTAGCGTAGTCGTAAGATACGCTACAATAGTATATTATAATTCATGCAAATTTCATATTAATTGTTTTCGGGATATATCTCAATTGATTATTGTATTCAACATAAAAAAAAATGTTTTCAAATGACTTATGTTAAAACACCTGGAACCGAAACTAAAACAAGTTTTTTTTCCACCGATTTTCCTGAAAGTTTATATAATGTCCATTTCTGCAAGCATAAACCTAGTTATCTTTATCTATAAAATTCAAACATTGAAATAAAATATCATACCGTCAATTGCAATGTCCTATAGGTAAAATGAAGACTATCTCACATTATCAAAAGCGGCTCATGTTAATTATGCTGATAATTAAAATAAATAAAACTAAGTGTATATTAAATAAATAATAAATGAAATAAAACTCATATAATATGTGTAGATAAAATAAAACAACCAATTGTATTATAAATTCTTAAAAAAATTAGAGCTAATTATGCAAATACATTTTCATTTATGAAAGATGCGACTTGAATAATCTTGATTGTTTTAAATAAATAAGACATGTTACATAATGGAGAAAGTACTGTTGCTACATCTGGGCAGGAGCTGATAGAAAGGACGTATTCTGCCTTGACAAAGTTCAAATTAGAATCCGTAGCCTTGTAGAGGATGCCCTTCTTTCTTCCTGGCAAATACTTTCTCACAGAAGAGATGTTGCGAGTTTGTTTCAGCTTTGTCGTTATTTTCATGGCAAGTGCTAAGCTGAGATCCAATCTATGGTACCCCTTTGCTCACCTTTTACATAGAAAAAAAAACACTCGTTTAGCAGAAAACACATTCACTAATTTCCCTCATGCTTTATATGTCCCTAAATCTAAAGGAAGATTCAATGAACAAAGCTTTGTTCTTAGAACTGCACGCCTGTGGAATTGTCTTCAATTTTCCTGATTTCTAGCTGACTAAAATATGGTTGTCTTCAAGTCCAACGTAAAACTGTTTTTGATAAGCCGTTCCACATAAGTTAACACATTTATCGAGTTTCAATTACTAACGATTACTATATTGCCAAATTTCCACTGTACACTCTTTAAACTTTATTCCTCGAGTGGTCTCTTGGTCTTGATAAGTGGTGAAACCTTTGTTAAAAAGGAACGTATATAAGAGTATTTTTGTACTAATATCTATTTGTGAAGCAGTGTATTTTTGTATAAAATGACAAAATTGTGAGAAAACGAGCAAGCAGACAAATCTCACACAAGTGTATATATATATATATATGGTTATTCATTGAACTTTTGAATAGTCAAGTCGCTGCCTGATGATATCTGTTGTTTGATTGAAACAAGTGGCTGTTTGTAGCAGCGGGATGTGAGCATGTTTATATAACAATAAACAAGTATATATATATATATATATATATATATATATATATATATATATATATATATATATATATATATATATACAGGGTGAACAGAAAGTCTAATTCAAAAGTTGTTTATTAATGGAAAATTACAAAAATATAAATTAAACATGAATGGAAATTATAAGATAGGAAACCAAGAATAAATTCAAATTATTTATTTTCAATGTGACGTCCCTTCCTTTTGATTAGACGTTCAATTCTCTGTCTGAAGTTACCAACCGAGGCACGCATTTCCTGACGTATTTTAGCCCATTCACTCAGAAGAGATTTCTTCAAAGCATCACCACTTGGATGAGCAACAGAACAGACCTTTTCCTCCAACAAAGACCACACCGAAAAATCCATGGGATTTAAATCAGGCGATACAGGAGGCCACATCTCCTTACTCCAGAATATTGGAAAATGACGTTGGCACCAGCCCTGAGTTTTTCGGGAGGTATGGGATGGTTCTCCATCTTGTTGGAAGGTGAAAGGCTGATCTTTGAAGTGTTTCTTCATCTCTTCAAATGCTGGAAACAAAATATCGTTAATGTAGCGATCTGTGTTGATCTTAACCCCCTGCTCCACGAAAATCAGAGGCGATTTCCAAGATTTGGAGACTGCAGCCCACACAATGAGGGAAGACGGCTTTTGTCGGCGGAAAACTATTCTCACAGAGTCATCAATGTCTGTTGAAGATTTTGCGTATACTCTATCGTTCTGATTGTTAACAGTCGCTTCAATTGTGAAGAGTTTTTCATCAGAAAAAACGATCTCTCGCTCTGCCGTGCCAGCCTTCAGTTTTCCAAGAAGAAGCTTTGCTCTTTCAAGTCTCTTGTGCTTTTGGGCAGGTGTGAGGTACTGTCTCGTTCTCATCTTGTAGGGGGACAACTGGAGATCGTTTTTTACGATGGTTCTCATCGAGGTCACGCTCACATTCATGTCTTTAGCCATTTGTCTTGCAGATCTCTTCGGGCTCCTCCTTACTCTCTCTCGGACAGCTTTAATCACCTTCTTTGTTCGAGCAGTGCGAGGTCTTCCACTCCTAGGACGGTCTTCAGATGTACCAAGTTCCTTAAATCTGTTCACAACATTGTACACGGTGGATTTAGCCACTTTTAAGAGCTTAATAATCTCTGAGTTTGTCCTTCCCGCGCAATGAAACTGAATTATGGCCTCTCGTTTGCTCATTTTTCTGAAAGTTTAAACAAAATTATTTTAATATTTTTGTTGAAAATAATTAGATCAATAGTTAGATTAAATACTTACTTCATTCGAAATGAGAAAAAGTGATTTTAACAATATTTAATTTTAAAACTAAAAATGGTCCAAGGACTTTCTGTTCACCCTGTATATATATATATATATATATATATATATATATATATATATATATATGTATATATATATACATATATATTCATATCCTGTATGTTTATATACATATATTTAACTATATGCTTATATACTTACTTGCTTTCTCTTGAATTTGCAGATACCGGCCATCCTCCCCTCTTAATTTTTTTAAATATTTTATTTATTTTTGTTTTTTTAATTTCAATTTTTACTTTAATTCATTTTTTATTTATTTATTTATTTATCGATGTATTTATTTTTTCCATTTAGTGTATTTTAATGACTCTTGCCGATATTTATTTAAGTAAAAACCTGTACATTTCAGTTGATCTCCTTTTTTTCCCTATATTTTTCGCGCTTTTTAACGTCATTTTGTCTGGGTCATTTTGGTATTTGCTTTTGTAGTTTATATTTAATTATATCACCATTTCATTTTTTTCTTACTCCTTCACTGATGTTTCTCTTCTACTTCACTGATTATTATACTTCGTCTCGGCAGCCGTGTTAAACGCACACCTTAATTTCTTTTATTAATATTAATGGGTTTTCCTCCCATTTCCTTTGCATATTGGTGAATTATTCCACGGATTTCGGCATTTTTGATTATTTTGGACCATCTTCCAATTGAGTGATTTCCTTGGATTTTACTTGTGCGAATGGAAATTTAATGAAACTTTATTGGATTTACATTTTTAGATTTGAAATTCATTGGATAATTTACCTTTCACCAGACTATCAATTCACGTGAAATCACTTTTTCTTCATCATATACCCTCTGATTTAATTTTTGTTATCGAGTAAGATATTTGACTTACTTGCATTTTAATCAAATACTTTTGTATGCAAAATCCGATCCCGCATTTTGCTAATTCCTACCTCTGAGTAGTAGGAAAGTATTTCTCAGAAACTCCGTGGATTAAGGGCTATCCACTTATTAAGTGTTTCCCTTTAAGATTAAAAATGTTTTTAACTCTTTTTCAAAATGTTTTAGCATATTTTGTTAACTATTTGCTCTTATTATAAGCTCTATCTCCTATTTCGTTTTATCGAGCTTACATCTGGTTGAGATTACTTAATAAATATGAATTCTTTAATATTTATATTATACTTTAGTTTGACCATTTTGGATCATTTTCGTAAATTTAATTGTAATTTTTATTATATATATATATATATATATATATATATATATACTTATATATATAATACTTAATACAAACTAGTATAAAACATATATATATAATACATTAAAAGAGATAAAATAAGGTCTTAAACTGTTATCTTCCCCCCTTCACACAACAGGTTACGTGAGTCTTCACTGCGATAATAAAATTATAAAGAATGGAACCCCTTGTTTGCATAATAATAACAACAATAACAACAACAATAACAATAATAATAATAATAATAATAATAATAATAATAATGATAGCAATAGCAATAACAGTAATAATAATAATAATAAATTATACAATATTCTATAAAATAAAGGAAAAATAATATATATATATATATGTATATATATATATATATATATATATATATATATATATATATTTTGGTTGGTTACATTTCCGACACGTTTCCCAGACCAGCACGATCAACATGCCTCACTTCTAGATCTCTTTCTGACAACGGTTCCCAATGACTGTACAACAAATGCCCACAGCCCACTCGGGAATGCTGATCACCCTGTGATAATGGTAGAAATCAGCCTTCATTCTCGCCCTAAAACTAAAGACCCACTACCCAAAACAACGAGGTATTACAAAAAGGCTTATTGGGAAGCCATCAGGGAGCTCATCAGAGATGCCCCATTGTAAAATATCTTTACTCTTCCAGCGGAACAGTGTGCAAATGAGACCACTGAATGGTTCAAAACTGCTATTGAAGCACATGTTCCCGCACGCAAGTCCCACTCTCCCCAATGGTTTACTTCTGCTTGTGCAGCTGCCATATGTCAAAGGCAGCATGCGTTCCGCAGATTCAACCGATATAAGTAAGCTCAAATAAACAGAACTTTACAGAAGCTAGAAATAAGTGTAGAGAGTGATAGAGACAGCTAAGCAGATTACTCTGGAACCACCAGAAAGCGCATCGAAGCACAGAAATTAGGAACCCGGGATTTTTTGAAAATCTACAACAGCATTGTAAATAATGGACAGTCAACTATTACTAACAACAATTAATAACAAACAATCATGAGGTTGCTTGCACGGCAACTGACAAGGCTAATCTGCTTGCCAGTCGGTTTGCCTCAAACTCCACACTGAACTCGGTACACCACTCACTCCCTTATTTTCCTCTGCGAACAGACGCCACATTAGACGATTTGAAAATCACCCCTTCTCAGGTACATGCTATTATAAAAAAAACCTAGACACCTCAAAAGCATGTGGACCAGATCTCATCCCGACTGTGCTATTAAAAAATGCTCTGCCGAGGTTGCGCCATCTGTCCAAACTTTACAATAAATGCCTTAACGAATCTTGTTTTCCCGACTGCTGGAAAACCGTGAAAGAACTGACCCACTAAATTATCGCCCCATTAGCCTCCTCCCGCTTTTCGCCACAATATTTGAGTCCTTAGTTAATCAAGCCCTAGTCCAGCACCTAACAGCTGCTAAACTCCTGACTGACAAACAATATGGATTCAGACAAGCCCGTTCAATAGCAGATATCTTAACTGTAGTTTCTGAACGTATATACCGTTCATTGGATAAAACAGGGGAGGGTAGAGCGGTGGCCCTTGATATATCTAAGGCTTTTGACAGGGTATGGCACGATGGTCTTCTAAGGAAAATTAGATCATATGAAATCACTGGAAGAATTCAGAATGTAATTAAATCCTTCTTAAGTAATAGAAAAATCAAAGTTGTCCTCGACAGTCATACATCCAAACAATATGACATAAATGCGGGAGTACCTCAGGGGTCTATCCTTGGACCTCTATTATTCCTGATATTCATAAATTACCTCCCTGATAAAATTGTTTCGGGATGGGTATATTTGCCGATGACACCACTCTCTATAACAGATATGAGGGGAAAACAAATGAACACATAACCAAGGAAATGGCAGAAAAAACTAGAGGATGCCCTCCAATCCGTAGTGGAATGGGGACAAAAATGGTTGGTCACATTCAATGCTGCTAAGACTAAGCTTGTTTCCTTCAATAACTAAAAGAAACCTTCTCTACCACCAATAGCAATGGCCAAGAACACATTGCCTGAAAGTACTTCTTTTAAACTCCTCGGCCTAAGGTTTACAGGGAATATGAACTGGAATAGATACATTGAGAGCATTGCCAAGGCTGTTGCAAGGAAGGTTGGCTCCCTCTATATTGCTAGAAAACTACTTTCGCCTGACAGTATCCTATACCTCTATAAGGCAACCATTCGCCCATGTATGGAGTACTGTTGTCACATCTTGGCTGGTGCATCTGCTGCTTGTCTCTCGCTCCTGGACAGGGTGCAAAAGAGAGTCGCTAACCTGATAGGTCCTGAACTGTAATCTAGGCTTCAGCCTCTGTCCCATCGACGAGATGTTGAATCCCTCTGCCTGTTCTACAAATAATTTAATGGTGAATGCTCTGACGAACTGCAAACTCTTGTACCTCCCCGATGTAACTACCCCCGACAAACCCGACAAGCTACTAAGTCTCATCCCTTTACAGTAGAGATCCCCAGGTGCAAGAAAGTATTTTACTCCAATAGTTTCTTCCCCAGAACTGCGGGTCTTTGGAACTCCCTTCCGGGATTCTGCTTTCCCAACTGCAATGATATGCAGAAGTTCACGTGTAATGTTAACACACATCTTTCTACTCTTCTCCCTTCATAATGACCCCGCTAATTAAGTCCCTAATAGTAGTCCCCTGCTTCAAAGTGGCACTGTGCCTTGTTTGGGGTGAAAAATGAATATATATATATATATATATATATATATTTATATATATATATATAACCAAAGCTTACAACTATAATAAAAAATAAATAAGTAAAATAAAATTACCCCCAACCGATCCTGCCCTGTTTCTGCAGTCCTGTCGCGTTCTTTTTCGCCATTTTTAATCCACGTTTGTCTTTTGAAGAGAGGCCTCTTTCTCGCGAAATTAATCAAAGTTCCATACCCCCACGGACTTTGCTTACACTGGAAAGACGAGCAACTTGGTTATAAATAATGATACATTGAGGTGAGGAAAGATAGACGAATAAAGGCTAGACACTCCTCTACTCAAGCATACCCGTCTACATTTGTGTGTTTTTCTTTCTTTACTTTCATAATTCCGGTCTTTCTCTGCATTGTCTTTGCCCTTTAAAAAAAATCTGTGTATTACTTTGCCAACAATGCTTCAAGCAAACTACTACATACTCTTATATATATATATATATATATATGTATATACATACACACACACATATATATATATACATACACACACACACACACACACACACACATATATATATATATATATATATATATATATAAACTTGTGGGACTACACATCCACAATATATGATATTTCCTAAATTGGGAACAACCAAATATTATTCCTAGAATATCGGCTCTGTAATGCATAATAAGCGGTTGTATCTTGTTTCTGATTATAACAAAGCTATCTTTATGAATCATCATATACACTTGTTGATACGCAGAAATAAATGATCAAATTCCGCCCGTAAAAAAAATGATTTAAATTTGTATCTAGTGTTCTCCGTTTATTAACGTGTACTCGACGTAACCATTATTTTTATGTGATAGCTTCATAAAATTAGAGTATGGAAAAATAGTTACAATTCATTTGGTATGCTAAACACTCGATAACAATGTTTGAGGAAAACATCTTGTCTTGAAGAAAAGGGTATAATCGCCCAAGAAATATACTCAGTTTCTACTCTAAGGCAGATATAACAATATCATAAAATAGACGAATAGAATATGGATAAATCTGAACAATCCCAATTTATACTTTTAGTTACGAATTAAATAACCGTTATTTAGGTACGGTTGACGGTTGATTTGACAATATATTTTTAAATGATGATTCTGGCTGATATATAAATAAACATAACGATAGAGATAATAGTTTCTACACATACAATACACAATTCAGTTTTTCACACTGGATATCTCACATGCGAAGAAACACTTCTTTCTACTAACACAATATCTGGGGAATTGAAAAGCAGAAAATAATTGTTATCGGTTGTGTATATTAAATTTCTTTCACAACTCGATGTATCATATTAAAGACTTATTACTCAAGGGAAAGCGATTTTTATTTGGCTTTTCTCTAAAGAGAATATAGCATAAACAATACAATGCGCTCAGATGTACTGTTATTTTCGGAGACGTCCTGGATATATCTCAAGTAGTATAAGAAACAAATGCCTTCAACGAAAATTTTTGTCATTGTTACGATAAACTTATTACTCGTTTTGAAACCAGCCAGTGCTAAATAAGATTCTGCACCTTAGCAATGTTTTTTTAAAAGACATCCCGATACATTTATATTGGAAGATTATATGTTTCATATTTGTCACACAAGATTTCGATTCTTTGTCAAAAACTTATCAGGAAATAATAGCACATAAGTAAAAAAGCTGAAAAACAGAGGAAACTTACAATATCTATATAAAGGATGACCACGTGAATCAGCCAAAAAACTGTCAGATAGCATCATAGAGAAATGGTAAATAACATTTCGTGATATTAGAATATGTCTCATTAAAAATTGTATTGTCTTAACTAAGTTTGATCGTATTACTTGTTTGCACGTGCAATGTTATTAGTAATATATATATATATATATATATATATATATATATATATATATATATATATATATATATATAATGAATATATGTATATATATACATATATATATATATATATATATATATATATATATACCTTATTATATTGCTTTCTCGGCTTGTGTTCAGGTTCGTACACTACGGACTCTGAAATGACACACTCGATTTTTATAATATTTTTCACAAATTTAATTTATAGATCTAGCATTATTCTTATATTAGATTAGTACCGGTATATATTCATGAGGTTTCGATAATACTGGGAATTTGGAAGGAATTTCGAGCAGGGTGCACTTCTTTTGCTCTGCCAGCAATGACTGGATATAGGTCCTTATAAATTCGCAAATGTATTTTTCGTTCGACCACACTGAGGATGTAACCTTTAACCTTCAGGAGAATATCCCTCCAAATTCTCGAGTTCGACAGACACATTCCCGAGTGTGACAAGATACACCTGAAGAAGGGCGGAGGTTATATCGACCAACACGTTCTGAATATCATATTCAAAATAGAACAGTCGTCCGATGAATACAAATAGCCTCATCTCCAAAATTCAGAAACGTCATAATTTAATTTCGTTTTACGATAATAATTAAGAATTGTTACATCATCTCCTTATCGACATTGTTTTTGCATTCAAAATGTGTTTTGCTATATTTTCGCGGAAAAGAATCAGTGAATTTGTGAAGTCTGCTTATCTTGTATGGGTCCAAGTAATGCAAGGTAATAAAGATAGGCCATAGGCGCCTCATCTTACATGCAAGCAATGTGTTGATCATCTCGGACAGTGGACTAAAAGAATAGAAAGTAACTGCGTTTTGGTATTTAAACAATCTAGCGTAAAATGAAAAACACATTTCGATGACTGCTGTCAACACAAAAAACATCAGCAAGAAGAACAGGGATTCGTTGGTTTATCCAAACTTCAAGCCTACAATTTGCCAATTTCCCACTGTAATAAGACTCCTGCTCCAGTGATTGGAGTTTTCTTTGAATTGGAACTGCCTGCGTCTGAAGTAGCCTCTGTTTCGTCCACTAACACTTATGAAATCATCTTTTTGGATGTTCATTTTCCACCTTTTCTATTACCACAGCTTGTTTTTACAAGAAGAACTTTTATCGTCTGACTAGAGATCATTATCTTTTCAACGAAGATTTGGACTTTTAGTTATAACAATGAAAATGGTCCTTCAGCCTGGAAATATCATATCCTTTTAAAGCACACACCATTTTTGTTTAATTATTGTCATATATCCCTCAGGAAAACGACGTCGTTTTCGTTTGTTAGCAGCTTGGTGTCGAACAGTATTATTCTCAACATTGGCGCCCTTTTATTGACAGTTCCAAAAGATGTTAAACATTTGTTCATCTTCACCATGGCAACTTAAGTGGATCAGTTTCTCACGGCTATTCAACGACCTTCAAAGGAAAATATGATGAAATATATATTTGCTGGAAAAAGTTTTCTCACAGATAAGACCAATGGATCTCATGGGTTGATTTCAAAATGGTGGTTTTTCCGAGCTACAAACTGCCTACGTCTAATTTCCTTGCTTCTTTGTGTTTTGAGGATAGCATGGCAAGAACAGCCCAGTGGATAAAACTATGTTCAATTGTGCGCAGTGAACTTATCCCCAGCTCTTTCAATGTCCTGGCTTGGCCTTTGGGGGAGCGTCATAAAATTGGGTTTCCTCTTCTTCAAACATCTTTGCATCATGAAACTGTTGAGAAAACTCTTGAGAAGCTTGACTATTGTTTCAAATATATTTGCATAGAATTTTAAGGCCATTAAAACCTAGATTTTATTATGGCCCGCAGATTCGAGATTCATTGAATAACACACATTTCTATAATTGTAGAAATCCTGCAGAATTGATTTCCTTGACGACGAAAGTAGTAATGTTCTTGGAAAAACTAAAAGCGCCCCACTATAAAAATCTTGTTGAAACATTACTCGTACCTCGATCAACTCGGTGCAAATATAAGCATCTAGTTACTTTTTTGTACCGTATCTTACCCCTTTCCAACAGATCTAGATGATGTTAGCGACGGACAAGCGCCATTAAGATATCATCGACATAGACGTTCGCTAACAAGTTCGTTGGGATGCCAACATGTGTACAGTCTATCCAGCGCGATTATACGGAAGTCCCCTATTCTAGAAAATCACTAACGTTAATTATTGGATGATGATGTGTATGCATATCATTCATAAAAATAAGTGTGCATATTTTAGTGTGGTTTCTATAAACACGTGCATTAAAAGCTTCATAAATATGTTGGTTTTGTTTTATTTGCCTGTTTTTTATTGTATCTCTCGGGTTGTTACATAAAAAAGTATAATATAGTAGAACAACTAGTCCTTATAGAAAAAGAGTGACAGCATTTCTGAAATCAGCGCCCGCAAATTAAATAAACACAGCTGACACATTATGGTAGCATAATATATATTGATTTATTGACCAGTGTAATCGAATAGGTGATTTTGACCAAAGTTAACACCCAGCCCAGAATATAAAACTAGCATAAGATTTATTGATACGTCTATAGTACGTTGGGAATAAAAGTTTCTGTTTAAAGCACACTTTTACCATGATATTTTACTTTTTCATTTTAAACGTTAATTACAGACACTATCACTGCAAAGGAAACACGGCGAAGCACATAAAGCCAACATTAGATTATTTTGAACAAGCGGGGGTACCCGGCGTTGCCCGAGTGTTTGTTTCCGGGACGGGGGGGAGTTTTAAAAAATGTTATGGTAGGTAAGTAGGAAGGATCAAACCCGGAGTCATGAGTAAAAGTAAGAAAATAAAGTGTGAAAAAACAAAAAAAATCTGCAACGTTAACTGTTCGGCCACCAAGAAAAGTCCATTCCAGTTGTTTAGGAAAAAAAAAACGACTACGGTAGGTCGGCGCGAACGTGAAAATATAATGTGAATTGTCCAGCACGCTAATCACTACGGCACAGAGCACTGCAGCTTAGTTTAGTGATTTTAAATAACTTCACATGAAAGAACTACGAAGCCAAACCGGTGTTCTCTTCTCAACTGTTCCTTGTGAACGATCCCCAAACGGTGTTTAGTGGTGGCAGGGGGAGGAGGAATTTATTAGAGAGAAAATATTTTACCATTTCCATTGATCTTAACCGATTTTGGCCGTGACTTCTCAGCAGAAAAAGTATAGAAATCTAAGATTATCGAGGAATTTGAGAAATAATAAGCCTATAACGCACCCCAGATATTGTTCTGCGGTTTGTGCATATTATATTTGCATGAAATATCTTGATTTTTAATCCTATTAATATCAAAATCAGACGGGAAAAAATGAGTTCATTTTATTTATATAGAGAAGAGAAGAGAAGAGAAGAAAATATTAGGTTCGCTCCAAATTTATGTTTCTGTTTTTATTACAATAGAGCCGTAATATTGTTGTTTTTTTTTTCATTATAAAATGTAATTCAATTGTTATAAAAATAATTTTCTTATGAAACTAACATTAAGGTTATTACAATGCAATGTAAATTCAGCAAGGATTTCAATGAAGAGAAGACACCGAATCTATTTGATTGAAAATAGTCGACTTCGATAAAAAGAACATATACGATTAGGAAACATTTAATGATCAATCCCGTATAACACCGGCTGAACCTTTTGATATATACATATACATATGTATTTATGTATGTATGTATGTATGTAAATTTATGCATGACTATATATATATATATATATATATATATATATATATATATATATATATATATATATATATATATATAAGGGGCATTTGTGGGTTAATTCGTTCCCTATCCTCTTTAAAACGGCTCAGCCAATTCTTATTAAATTTTACGCGAGGTATATGATGTGTGTAGAAGTATTCTTCCGAAGGATCTGTACCGGAGTTGTTCATATATGTATAGAAAATCTATGATCGAAAACATCCGATTAAATAATAAAGTCCGATTCCTACCCACAGTTGACAGTTTATATAAACTTCTATAAATTTTTAGGTTGTGTATTCTTATTCATATTAAAACATTTTTATCTATTAATATATACATTTTTAAAAGTGAAAGTCTGTCTGTATGTGTGCATGTGTGTGTGTGTGCATTCCCTTCCAAATCTACTCTGTCAATTTTCAGTCTAGAAATTACAGATTTGGCATAAAGGGTATTGAGATTTGGGAAAATATTTTATCGGTTTTCGGTTCGAAATTTGGTTCTCAAAGAGTCAAAGTTCAATGTTTTGCGGTTTGAATCTCTAACAAACTTATCTGCCAATTCAAAATCTAAGCACTTGGAATTTTAGGTGTAAGTTGCTGAAATATGTATTAAATTTTAATTTGATTTCAGCTAAAACAAATAAAAGTTACAAAAAAAAATGACCTCGATGGTCTCTACTAATTTACTTAGCTCATTTTAGTGTAAATATTGAAAAGTTAACATTAAGTGTAATCAGATATAGTGCATGTTTGTAATAGTTTTATAACCTTAAATTGCGCTGCCAAGGGGTCAAATTAACCAGATTTTACTTTTACGGTTTCTAACAAAAATGCAGCCCATTTTGCGTGTAAAGAGTGGAGATTTTACATGAAATGTACGCAGACATAACGCAAGTTTGTAAGTGGTTTCGGGGTGAAATTTGGCTGCAAAGAAATCAATTTAAAAGAGTCCAACTTTGCCGACCCTACGAAATTCTATGCTAATTTTGATCGACACCCTAGCGATTTAGACGTTGGTTAGATGGAGATAAGCCAATCTTTACACACACACACCCACACACACCCACACACACACACACACATATATATATATACATATATATATACTAAGTTATCAACAGTACATTGTGTAAGAGCAAACCGGGCTAATCTGCGAGTGTATGTATATATATATATATATATATATATATATATATATATATATGCATATATATATATGTCAAAATGAATTTTATCTCGTTTGATGAATTAATTGTTGCTAATTCTTCTGATGACTTAAGTGCAAAATAAATTCACTGATTGATACAATAATTAAGTAATTGATTTTCTGCTATGAAAAATACTGTAAAGAATAGTAAATGTCAACCAGATTAAACAACTAAAATTGTACGCTGGCCCATATCATTAACGTTGGAATATAGCCTTCTATTATTTATTCATTACACACACACACACACATACACACACACACACACACATATATATATATAAGAGAAAATATATAATAAAACATGTTAACACACCATAAAAAAGAGTTAAAAACATACTTAATCTGAAAAGGAAACACTTAATAAGTTGATAGTCCTTGATCCGCGAAGATTCGAAGAAATACTTTCCTTCTAATCCGAGTGTAGGAATTAGCAAAATGCGGGATCGGATTTTGCATCCAAAAGTATTGGATGCAACTACATAGATCAAAGATCTTACTTGATGAAAAAATAAAAGAAGAGGGAATATGGTTAAGAAAAATGTGATTTCACGTGAATGGATAGTCTAGTGAAAGGTAAATTATCCAATGGCGGTAAAATCCAAAAATATAAATCCAAGAAAGCGTATTAAATTTCCATTCGCACAAGTAAAATCCAAGGAAATCACGCAATTGGAAGATCGTCCAAAATAATTCAAAAGGCCGAATCCGTGGAATAATTCAAAAATATGTACAAGGAAAAGGGGGAAAATTCAATAATATTAATTAAAAAAAAGAAAATATGCATTTGACACGGCTGCCGAGATGAAGTGATATTAAGAAAAACCATTGAAGCAGAAGAGAAAAAAATCAGTGAAAAAGAAGGAAAAAAATTAAATGGTAATAGAATTAAATATAAAATAGAAAACCAAATATCAAAATGACCCACACAAAATGACGTTAAAAGGCGCGAAATATATAGGGCAAACCGGCGGCAAAGTGAAATATACAGGGTATTGCTTAAGAAAACGTTGGCAAGAGTTATTAAAAGATACTTAATGGACAAAAAATAAATAAAGCATTAACAATAAACTTAACGCGCCTATTTCCTCTGAATACGAACGTCACCCAGAAATGTTTACAAATAAACTCCTTATTAACTCTCATAGAGAAAGAATTGCTGCCAAATCTTACGGATTAAAAACCACTGCCCACCTCAAATACAATTATTTACCTTTATGAGTTTGAGAATTCTATGTTAAATGTAGTCAAAAAAATTAAATTTAAGAAACAAAAACACAATTATAATCGGGTTACTCGAAAAATAAATAATTTTGCCGAAAAAGTTAAAAAAAAATAAACATATATTCATCCCTGCTGATGAGACAAAAATTATTATAAACTTGACTATCCTACATATAAAAGACTTTTGTATAAAGAACTTTATAAATCTTATAAAATAGTTTCTTGTAAGATTTTTTATTCCATTAATTCTGGAGCTAAACATTTACTGACTTCTATGAATATTTATAATTCACTGAGATAATTTCTCCGGGTGCCCCTAGATTCATCATCACGAATCATAAACCTAATTTCTATGACACCCCCTGCATCAGATAAATATGCCCATCTAACTCTGACTTGATGTAAGCAAAAATATCTTAGATAGAATCACTCCTTCTATTAAAGAAAAAGTAAGTTTCCGTCTTTGACTAAATTCAGATTCCGTAATAATTGGTTTGTCACCCTTAAAAATAAACACCTCCTTAACTTCATAATATTTGACATACAAAATTATTATCAATCAATTTCTCTGATTCTTTTTTGTTGTGTCTGCACAAATAATTAACAAGAACACGAAAGTAAAGGTATACACCACTATATTAGGAAGAAAAGTTATATACATATTTACATGTCTTCATATATACTTCAGTTGGAGATATTCCGGCAGGTGGCGTGTTGCATGTCTTACTGGAGGCAGCAAAAGCGTTGTGCCTATTTGACGGTCGTTGCCGGAATCTCCCCGTATTGATGATTGATATCTTTATATATCTCACTCACCCGCTGATGTTAATTAGTGAGCATCTCCACAACACTTTTAAATAAGGTTCTAATGTTTGCTAAAGAAATTCTGACTTAACTAATTTAGAAATTAAATTAATTCTCCTAGCGAGAAAGCCCCTTATACAATTTAACAATAAGTGGTGGACTAGAAAGGACCCCCCTAACAATTTCTACATTTGGATGGGTGCTTCTGACTCTGCAGAAGTTACCTATTAAGTGGATCTCTTCTTACTGAAAGAACAAAAATACAACTTTAAACATATCCAAAGGGGGCGTTTATAGGGACGATGCGCTTTTTACTAAAACAGTCAGACCAAGAGAGCACAACAAAACAATTAAAAATTGCATAACTGATTTAATAACGTTGGCCTTTCCATAATCATCGAACTAAACAAAAAACTTCAAATTTTCTAGATGTTACACTTAATATTAACACCGAAACTCATAACTGTTATCAAAACCGAACCTTACATTTTTATACGCCGATAAATCTTCTAACAAACCCAACTCAATAATAACATCCATAGTACCTTCCGTCTCTAGAAGTATTTTTGCTTTTTCTGCTGATAAAAAAAAAACTTTGAATCAAAATGCTACTTTCTTCAATAATGACTTAAGGAACTCAGGACACAAGGAAAAGATTAAATAGAACCATTATGTTCCTCCTGCTGGCCGCCTTAAATTTGTAATCACACACAATATGACTCGTAAGAAACCAGTTACAATAACAAGATCTGCCGCTATCAATAACAATGAACCAGTCTTCATATATAATCCAAACCAAAATACTATTCGTAATATTATAACCCTCCCAGTCGCATCAGGAGAAAGAAAAAATATTTAGTTTAGTCCTCCATTTAGCGTAAATGTCAAAACTAATATACCTGAAGATATCTTCAAAATTGAACAAAACTCTTTCAAATACCCACGCAGATATAGGGCTATTTTCAATAAAAAACTTAATCAGGATTTCTTATTCAACAATATCTAATTTAGCACAAAGTATCTTAACATCTAATAACAATAAAATAAGATAAGCCGCCAAAATCCCTTTCCCGATTAGACACAACAGTAACTGTAATTGTAATAACACACATCTTTGCCCACTCAATAATGAGTGTATCCATAAAGATGTTATATATGCGTGCACAATTACTGAGCTGCCACGCAATCCTCCCATAACAGACACTAATATTTCGTCTTCAAGATTTCCTTCTTCCCATCCTCCATCTGTAATCGTCACTAATCCAATATACCACACGAGTAACCCCTCCAATGATACAACTAGCAATAATAAAAATAGAAATAATAATAATAATAATAATAATAATAATAATAATAATAATAATAATAATACAAATTATATTAATGAGAACAATAATATTGCTCCTAACAGCCATCCTAACATTAACAACAATCATTACTCCCTCCAAAATAGTCCTCGCACAATCATTGTCCAACCCTTTGTGGAGCACAATGAACAACATTCAAACTATTTAACTAATACAAATCAGCAAATTAATATTAATATCAGACCTCGAGCTTGTAATAAATACACACATATATCGGCGCTACTTAAACATTAATTAAGAAAAGAATATCAAACCACATTTCTTCTTTTAACACCCACAATTTTTATAATAACGAAGGAACTTCTCTAACCACTTTAATTAAAAATACTTAACCCTAATAATAATCCGTTTTCAATCAAATGGACTATTATGAAAAAAAAGTTAAGTCTTATACCACAGGATCTAAGTCATGTCGCCTCTGCACAATCGAAGCTATAACTATAATTACTTCTACTCAAAGTAAAATATAATAAATTCTAACAACGATTGATCGCCGTCTTTAAAGATAAGTCCAAATTTAATTATGGGAATTATTAAATTAGATAGTTATTACTGTAAACTTTCATATATATATATATATGTATACATATATGTATGTATGTATATATATATATATATATATATATATATATATATATATATAGTTTTTCTTTAACATTATCGTTTTTTTTTACTTACTTTCTTAAGACTTTCTAACTTAAAAATAGTTTATTTTAATTTTTTTTATTTATTCTTTGCTTGGCCGGAATTTTATATGCAATTTCCGTTTTAGTTTTAAATATTCACATATCTCTAATATATAAACCTACCTACACATTCATATCCTGTATGTATATTTATTTATATTTTACTATATGCATTTACTAACATACTTACTTGCTTTATTCGGAATTTGCAGATGGCGGCCATCCTTACCCCTTAATATTTTTTTATATTTAATATTTTAGATTTTATTCATTTATTTATTAATTTTTATTTTTATTTTTATCTATTTATTATTTTTTATTTATTATTTATTTAATAATTTATTTTTTCATATAGTGTCTGACATTTGCTTGCTGACATTTTCTTAAGTAATAACCTGTACATTTCAGTTGAAATAATTTTTACCCTATACTTTTCGCGCCTTTTAACGCCATTTTGTCTGAGTAATTTTTACATTTGCTTTTCTATTTTATATTTAATTCCATCACCATTTAGTTTTTTTCCGTCTTTTTCACTGACGTTTTTCTCTCTTCTTCACTGATTTTTCTTAATTATACTTCGTCTCGGGAGCCGTGTCAAACCCATATCTTAATTTTCTTTTATTAACATTATTGGAATTTTCTCCCTTTTCCTTTTACATATTTGTGAATTATTCCACGGATTTCGGCCTTATAGATTATTTTGGACCATCTTCCAATTGAGTGATTTCCTTGAATTTTGCTTGTGCGAATGGACATTTCATTAACTTTCTTGAATTTATATTTTTGGATTTTACCGTCATTGGGTAATTTACCTTTCACCAGACTATCAATTCATGTGAAAAATACTTTTTTAACAATATTTCCTCTGCTTTATGTTTTGTCATCAAGTAAGATCTTTGACTTTTGTAGTTTCATCAAAAACTTTTGCATGCAAAATCCGATCTCGAATTTTGCTAATTCCTACACTCTGATGAGAAGGAAAGTATTTCTTCGAAACTTCGCGGATCAAGGACTATCCCCTTATTAAGTGTTTCCTTTTCAAATCAAGTATGTTTTAACTCTATTTCCAAGTTTATTAACACGTTATATTAAGTATTTGCTCTTATTATAAGTTTGTTTTTTTATAGCTTTTACATCCGGTTGATATTACTCTGTAAATAATTTTTCTGTAATATTTATAATATACTTTGGTTTTACAATCTTGGATCGTTTTGGTAGATTTAATTGTAATGTATATATATATATATATATATATATATATATATGTATATATATGTATATATATATATTATAAGGTAAAATTAAAAGCCATTAACAATGCGAGATTTTTTTATATATAGAGTAAAATTAAATGAAAACAAAATAAATAAATTTCTTTTTTTTTGTTGTTTTTTCTTTTTCACACAAATGTTAACGCTAAACAACAGCAATTTTTTCTGTTGTATTCAATGGTGTTATGAATCTCAAGTTAACTTACGTTTCTTGAAGAAGCAAGAATGTTGATGTGAAAATCTGGTTCTGAATTAATGCAATTGCGAATATGTTTATAGAACGACGAAGCAGTAGTGTTTAAGTGCTCTTTAATGCGGTGATGAAGCAATCTGGTAGTGCTTCCGATGTAAGATGCACTGCATTTAGCGCATTGTAGGTCGTAAACAACGTGGTTCTTAAAGCATAAACCTGTGTGCGATATTGGGCAATTAGAGAGTGAACAAGGGGAAGGTGTATGCGATGGATGTTTTCGGTTGAGCTGTTGTCTTAAAGTAGGTCCAGTGTGGATGAGTTGAATGTTGAGTCCCTCGCTGCGGATGGCTTTTCGGATTGACAAAGACAAAGATTTAGTTTACTTACCCTCTGATAATGGCAGATAATTTTGCGTTATATCACAGGAATCTTATAACAACCTTGCTATCGAGCATCTTTCCAATACCGACCTTTACACCCCAGCACATGATATCACTGCTGCTCGTATTGAGAACAACATTAACAAGACATGGTCTCAAATTTGTTTTAAAAGAAATCTCCCAAAACAACACAGGCTAAATTTTATTACTAAATACAGCAAATTACCTACCTTTTATCACCTTATTAAAACCCACAAAAATAGCACACACAGAGATCAGACCCATTGTTTCAAGCGTTAACGGTCCCCTTTATAAAATCTCTTGGTTAATATCCCGCCTACTTAAACCTCTACTCTCTACCTTCCCAGCCCATGTTAGTAGTTCCAACCAAGTAATTAACAGACTCAACGATCTACCACACCATTAACTCAAACTATACAGATACCCATTTAGCCTAGACGTCGTTTCTTTATACACCTCCATTCCTGCACATCCAGCCATCAATCTCATGGCAGACATTATAGCATCTAAAAACCCACAATGCTTCGGAATTACTCCAGGAGATCTCTTACAACTCCTCCGTATTATAGTAGACAACACTTACTTTACTTTCCTACAAAACACGTTCAAACAAGTATCTGGACTACCAATGGGCTCCAGTCTATCCGGTATTCTTGCCATTGCTTATATGGACTAACTCGAAAGACACACCCTTAATACCTGCTACTCTTATCTCCTTTTTACTAGATATATCGATGACATTTTAATTATCACATACTCCCACGAAGAAGCTATTAACATTTTCCACAAATTCAATAACGCCGACCGAAACTTAAAATTTACTATAGAACACCCAGACTCTTCTGAATCTCTTTCTCTAGTTGATTTTAAAATACAAAAAAAAAATGGTGCCATATGCACTGAATTCTACAGAAAACCCGCCAGCAAACGCCTCTTCGTACATTTCAAATCTGCACTACCTCTCAAGGACAAACTAAACTCCGCACATGCCGAAATCTCACGCATACAAGACAAATGCACTAACATCTCCGACAAACATACACACACTAACAATTTCCTACAGACCCTCTCACTAAACGGCTACCCTAATACGATCCTATCCTCACTTAAAAAAAAAAACGCAACACCTGACCCTTCTCTAAGAATTGTTTTCTAAAACTACCCTTCCTCAGTGACAAAATCTCATCTTCAATCCGAAAAGCCATCCGCAACGAGGGACTCAATTGTGTTACAGAAACATGTGTTACTAAACAGATGAAACAGTAATAGAATAAAAATACATGTTTGCTCTGCAATATTATTGAGCACTTCTTCAGTTTGTTACTAATTACTAGTTTTGCTAAATATATATATATATATATATATATATATATATATATATATATATAGGCTTATAGACACACACACATGCACACACTTTCATTTTTATAGATATATAGATTGTGTATATGTATGCGTATGTATTTTGTACAATATAATAAACATTATACGAAAAGTGACTTTAAAACGATATTGGCAATATCTGCATGAAGAAAAATATATTTAAACGTCATTCACGAAACGGTGAGTATGATGTTAGAACATATATTAGTATCCCATTTTCTGACATTCATATAAAAACGTATTACTTATTTTTAAAATGAATATAACTCATAGTATACATTTTTTTAATTTATCATCAACTTAAAAAAAAGAATGAAACAAAGAAGAAATGGCACATTTACAGCAACAATATGTGTGTTTCTACATTGATTTTTACAAAAAATAGGTAAGGTAATCATCTAAAGAGTGCGTGGCCAAAAATGCAGCATTATCCTTATTTTTTAGACATTTTGTAATGCCAGTCTTCTAAAAATTATCAAGTAATGCGTCGGTAATATAATCAATGCTAGCTGTCCTAAATGTTGTTTTATGAGGTTGTTTAAGGTATGCTTCTGAATAGTGCGTAGCTAAAAAGGCAGCCATGACAGAAACGTTAGTGTCACTATGAAACCACAATGGAATGTATATATTTTTCCAATTAATAAATGACCACCTGAGATAACTTTATACTTGAAACTTAGAGAATTGTTATACTACACTATATATATATATATATATATATATATATATATAAAGCTGAACGTCGGTGTGTGTGCCCTATATGGTTGACTATTATAGAAAACTTATCACATGTAATGATATAAGGTGTATCGAGATACAGTAATGAGTATGCTTGATCTGGGATAATGATGATTCATGATAATTTTGGGGTCTTCGTACGCGCCTGGTCCACAAAGTATGGAAATAAAAAAAAAATAAAAATTAAAAAAAAACGTTTACTAGTGTTTTTGATATAGATGTACATAATAATATTTTGATAAGTATGTTTTAACTTAAATAGGGATGATATAATAAAATTGTGGCGTCTGCATTCGCGCCTGGCCTCAATAGAATGGACATAGGCACAAACTGCAATAAAGATTTTTCATATCTATCTGGGTAAGTATACTTTGATAATTATGCTGCAGTTTGAAGAAATAACAGTATGGGGTGTTCGTGCGCGCCTGACCTCCATAAGATGGAAATATGTCACAAAGTCTAACAAGTTTTCTTTTGATATAGATCCACAGAATATTGTGATAAGTGTTTCTGTGTGAACAGGTATAGTATAATAAATTATGGGTTTTATCTATTTTATTTTTACTTTCATAATATTTTGCTTTGGTTTTGATAACCCGAATTCGAAGCTATCTCTTTACCACCCTTCCTTTTCATAAGCTATCATACTTTCATAAATCAGAGTCCAATGTTTGTAGGCTGTTTTTGAACGGTTACTTTTGCTAGTATATATATATATATATATATATATATATATATATATATACATAAGTGAACGTGTCTGTATGTATGTCTGTCTGTTTGTGTTCATGTGTACATTTTCCTTCGCAATAACTCTGTTAATTTTCAGTCTACATACTCGAAATTTGATATACATGGTACTGAGATTTGGGAAAATCTTTTGGATCCATTTTCGGCAAGAAATTTGGCCGTTAAAGGATCAAAATTCAACGATTTGAGAACTCTTCCGACAATTTTCGGTCCAAACACTTTAAATTTTAGATATAAATTCCTTGGACAAGGATCTAACTTAATCACTCAATTTCAGCCCAAAACAATAAATTTTACGGTGGCATAATAGGGGCCAAACTTTAAAAAATGACTTTTTTTTTTGCTCAGCATACACCTCCAAACACTCGGCCAACGCCGAGATGAAATGCTTGTATATCTATAAAAGTGAACGTGTGGGTGTGGGAATGTCTGTCTCTATGTGTGTCTGTGCACATTTCCTTATATTATGAATCCTTAAAATTTATTGTTTTGGGATCAAATTGAGTTATTAAGTTAGATCCATGTCCAAGAAACCTATGTGCAAAATTTAAAGTGTTTAGCGCCGAAATTGTCTGAAGAGATTGGTAGAGTTCTCAAAAGTCAAATCGATGAACTTTGACCTCTTAGCAGCACAATTTCTCGCTGAAAACGTATTACAAAGATTTTCCTAAATCTCAGTAAATTGCATATAAATTTTCGAATCTGTAGACTAAACATTGACAGAGACATAGCGTAGGGAAATGTACACAGATACACGTACAGTCAGACAGACGGACACACAGATACACAGGCGCGTTAAATGTATAGATATACTAGCATTTCAGCTGGGCATTGCCCGGGTGTTTGGAGGTGTATGCTGGCAAAAAAGGTAATTTTAAAAAAAAATTTGACCCCTATTATGACCCCTAAAAGTTTATTGTTTTGCGCTCAAACTGAGTTATTACGTTAGATCAATGTCCATGGAACCTATATCTAAAATTACAAGTGTTTCGACCGACAATTGTTGCAGGAGTTTAGTAGAGTTGTCAAAGGTAAAATCGTTGAACGTTGGCCCTTTAGCAGCCAAATTTCTGGCCGAAAACCGATCACGTAGATTTTCTCAAATCTCAGTACCTTTATATCAAATTTCGAGGCTGTAGACTTAAAATTAACACAGTTATTGGAAAGCGAAATGTACACAGACACACAGACACGTTCACTATTATATATATATATACATATATATATGTATATATATATATATATATATATATATATATATATATATATGTATATATATATACCGCAGGTTGATTCATGACGTTTCTAAAAATATAATATTGCACTTACCGAGCGTTTTTTTTATTTACGAGTTTAATTCTCGTAATAAAATAAAGTAGATCAAAAATTACAGTGTTTGAGGGTCTAGTATCAAAGATCCTTAGGCGACAAATAAAAAAAAATATACAAAAAATTGTTTGGATATTAGTTTAATAATAATAAGGTTATTATCTATATTCAAGGGATATCCTTTTATTTTATTAAAATCATATACATAAAACTAAACTTCTATTTGAAAATCCTTCTTCCCTATTTTTAGTCCTGGTTTTGAGAAATACGTTTCCGCGTTTAGAACTTAGATGCAATATTTGAATACATGAAAAAAGTATTTTATAGTTAAAACATAACACACAAATAATGAAATACAAACCACTGTGTGTACAGAGTTTAATATATGAAGTAAAATTGCTGCATATAAGAAACCTTAGAAAAGAATCAATATCTTACTCAATTCTTTAGCTTTAATATGTTGATTACTTGCTTAAAACCAGTAACAATTTGTAAAGCTTCCGTTGTAATCTAGTAAGTTGTCCTTTTTTCATTCATCAATTATTCACGAATTTCACATACAGAAAATTGTACGTTATTAGTTGTTCCAAAGTGCCACCCTTAATTGTGCCGTATGTGTAGCATTAAAACAGAACGGCTGTATTTGTAACCTTTCCGTGATCGATCTTAAGCTCATAAATGAATATATATGATCATTAAGTCAATTATTTACAAATTCCAACCAGTACTACTTTAATAAGTATAATGAAATTATATAAAACCTTTAAAAACGGATCCATGAATTGGAATAAATATTTGAGTCAGTGATATATGAATTTAATTTCTTACCTAATAGTCTTAATTCGTTTTAAAGCTTTAATTAATAATCTAAATCCTAATATTTTATCTTGGAATGTAGAAGTTGTTCATGCAGTATAAAAAATGCGTTACATTGTATATTTCTTAATGTGATCTGTTGGATATTATAAGGCTGCTTCCTAGGCCCTTGATCCTATTCAGATATGCACTTGCTGATTATAGAAATACTTATTGTTTTTAATGTAAAACTATCAAGTGGCATACACATTTACAATAACATTTATCAAATGTTGGAATTTTGCTGTGAATTCTGGGGGTATGTGCCACGAGTCCATAAACGCATGAGCCTGATGACCAAAGATTTCAATATAGCTTGGTTTTAAAGAACAATTATAAAGGAAGCATTTCTAAGTTAACTCTGCGCTCGAGAAATACCTATTCCATGTGTAGCCATTAGTGTTTTCAACAAAGTTAGCCCTTAAAGTGTTCTCATTGCTGAATTCATACAATACATCAACAACTTACACTTCATGAAAAGCACTTATGACACCAATATTATAAAGACCTGCGCATGTCGCTTCCATATGGTGTCGCTATGTAAAGACTTAATGATGTTCTTATTCCTTTGTATATTTTTTTTAGTTTTCTGTACATTTTCCTCCGCAGTTTCCTCATAAAGCAATTTGTTCTCATTCATTCCTTCATTAACTCAAATGCATTCTTAATTTTCAACCATTTTATGATGTTAAGTTAGCCTGTTGATTTTACTCTAGATGTTTCCTATCAACTTAACATTTATTAATAAAATATTGCACATATTAATATGCGTGTAAACAGGGCCATAGTTTTCAAATATGAGATCATTCGTTTTATTTAATGTTAAATATCGACCGGAGAATTTGATTATATTTTAGTACGAGTGAAAATGGCAGATATTTAAAACAATTATAATAACACACCAGAAAAATCTATAATCAGACATTTAATTACTAATATGTTGCTGCTTATGCGCTCAGGTTAAAGTAAAATACTTTAAATAGTATTTTCAAATAAACTTCAAGTGTTATAATATCTGTTTTATTATATTGTTTAGGCAAAGTACAGAATAGTTACAAAGCACATTCTCCTTGCACTGTAAAAAATTAATTTCTAAATAATAATGTTATTATTTCAGCTCGGTAACATAAGTCCGTAAATTGCATATTTAAAAAAATATCAACTAATTTTATAAAATTATTAATAAATGCAAAACTTTTAAAGTTATGTGCACTTAGCTTACAGCATAGTAACTTCTGAGATAAGCCTATACACAGTTCTATGATAAAAAGACTAACTATTATATCGAATGCGGCCTTCTATAACATTTATCATAGAAATGAAAAAAGAACTGAATAATTATTTAAATTGTATTTTAAAAAAAAAGTCTATTTTAAAAACAATTCAAGTTATATTCGAAGTCATTAGAAACGTAAACACAGTTTCTATATGAATATACAGTAAAAAAGGAATAATCAGAATAATCATGTTAGTGGTAATCTTTGTAAGGTAAGTCGATGTTAATGAAAGATTCAAAAAATATTCGTGATAATCACGAAAAAATACAGTATAGACAAGCTTCGTTAAAATACAGTTTACGACCACTTAATACCATGCACAATATGCTATAAATAAATCGACATATGTAAAAGTAATTTGTATTAAAAATATATATGTTATAGTGATTATAATCCTTTTTAATTTGGATATTTTTATTTATTTAAACAAAAAAATGTATGAAACTGGAGCGACGTACGCGTTAGATAACTGGACAGCAGGTGCATTTAAATTGTTCTTATCCAAGGAATTACCTTCTTCATAACAATAAAATGAAGAGAAAAAAATCAACGGACGGGACTTATTACCCTGATGGAGCTATTTTCAGCGAAATATTGGACTTTAACTCTAACAAAAGTAAACCAAACTGATTTTATTAATTTCCTGACACTTAAAGTTTTCTAATTTATTTTAAAATTTTATTTCAAATAAATGTATTCTAAAAGTCTGTAACACCTGTTTTACTAAAATTATAAATATTTATTATAAAGTGTATCATACTATTTTATGTTTGTGAACATCATGCTTTATATAAACGACACGGGGTGCCAGTGATAATTATGCAGTGAGAAAAATCCAGATTTATTTCTGATTTATTTGGTTTTATATAGGTGCTAATTTTTTAAGTAAAATATGTTTGTGTTACCTTTTGACATACATCATATTTCTTAAAATGTGATGATGTACAGTTCAATATATATATATATATATATATATATACAGGTCAATATATATATATATATATATATATACAGGTCAATATATATATATATATATATATATATATATATATATATATTGTAAGAAATTTTCCTCCCTGCAGAAAGCAAATGACATTTCACAAACAAGGCCGTGCCTTTAAAACAAAAATTGTATTAATGATGTATGATCAGTAAATGAAAGTTCTTTGGTTCACGGTAAGTCCTTCGCAAAAAGAGTGCCTGAATTTGCTATCGATACGCAATGGAGCCTTTAGTTCGATTCCTCTGCTGGAATGTTAGTTTGGGGTTCTTTAAAAGGATCCATGTCTTTCATGGAGAACACTGTATACGGGCAGATGTTGGGCGTCGTGGTCTCTGAAAAAAATAGGAATAAATTCCTATAATAAAATATAGCATGCCGAACACTGTAGAATATCCTGGTAGGGTAGCATAAGTTCAGCAATTTTGTTGTTCTGTATTTAGAGAAATGCCCTTCGTTCACCAACTGTTTGGTGGCCATGAAGGAAAAATTCTGGCTCTCTGAAACAGAGCGCCGTTGTTATGATTCCGCTATCTACCGTGTTCATTTACAGACTGAAAAAATAATACATGAATACAAATTGGCGCCAAGACGAGATTTGGCGCATTACAATTAAACCAATGACAACCCGCCTTACAAAGCATGTAGGTGACCTTAAACAATATGACGGTTGTACGTGGAAAATTTATCACTTTATATATATATATATATATATATATATATATATATATATATATATATATATATATATATATATATAACGTGTATGGTTGAAACAGTTATTACTTTCGAGATTGGTTACATTCTCTACAGGCCTATCGTATCTACGTGGAGAAATTATATGATATACAGTTTTCGATCACATAATCTTTTTAATTGATAAGCGGATCGTTATCAACATTTAAATTAGTTTGAAAATGTAACTCATTGATCTAGCAGAATATGTTTTTATTTTATTCACAGAATTTATCAAAGTATTGACTTAAACATTACATTATTTTGCTCACATTTTACTCCAAATTGTCGATTAAACAACGTTTGTAATTTCATAATAGTGCATGTAAATCAATTAGATAAAACCAGCCCTGTTGAGCTAGAAGGAATGTAGTACTTGCCAGTTAGTGTTAGGTTTATCAGGTATGAATCCGGGAAATGGTAAAGGCCACTATACATTACCTTAGCCATTCACTAAGTTTAATGTGTCCATGTCTCTCTGTGCATTATATTTGCTTTTTAGTAAACTAACAAGTGGAATGCGTATAACCAACTCCATTCTAGCTGGGATTACATTTATATTTTTTTTCATTTGAACGATGTATAAATTTTAAAATAATATTTTATATATTGCTACAATAACATTTTTAAAAATATATTATTATTTAAAATATATAGGTGAAAACAAATTAAAGACAACACAATATATAAGCAATATGTAAATTAATTTTATATGTGATATTCGTAAACAACTGACTTATTTTTCAATGTTTACAAATTATATTTTACTATTAAAAAATGGAACCAACTTCAAATGGCATGCCCTGAACACACGATAAATAATAATAGATTTCAAATTGTTACTCTGTTTTAATACCCTATTTATAAGGTTGAACTCAAACTTCGTAAATGTTTACGTTTAACTATCGTAAAAAGAATTATTTTTTAATAATAATTACATGAAAGTATTACACCGTGCTCTGACAAGTCGTTAGTGTTATTGTTGTAAATTAAATTATTTCTGGCTATGTGATGTAATTTGCTGAGTGTCCTAAATGGGGATTTCATATTTTAGCGATAAGTCTGGTTCTGTTACCTATAAACTCGAACGTTGATTTACGAATAAAACAAGCGATAAACTGTAATACATACCCCGAAAATTAGTAAAATTTAAGTAAAATATATAGAAACTAATATTCTACTCTGCCTTTTAATTTGCCTTCTTTTTTTTTTTGCTTTTCATTTGCCTGGATATTCTCACGTAATATCGAAAACATAGAATCTCATTTTTTTCCGACAGTAAGTAAGGCTTAGCACACCAATGTTTATTTTTCAGATTTTATACGTGAAATATATACGCCACTTTTCAATTTTAAATTAGGAGTGTAGTTGTGTTTATAGGTCCTAACAAGTATTTAACATCAGTAAAAGTATTTAATTAATAATTAATGTTTAATGTATAAATAATTATGTTAAAATAATATGATAATAGCTGAACACCTTTGGGTACGCCTTTATCTTGCAACAAAGAATACTGATATTCTGCATTTTCAAGCAATAATGTGAGGGCATGACACGCGTTTTACGCATAGATAACAATTTTGTAATTTATAGTGAGAAGCTTTTTCGGACATAAAATTATAAAAAATCTATAGCAGTCTTACTTTCACTAGCTATGCTAGAAATGATGTGACGTTACTATTTCTTATACGTGAGATAACATATGAGCATAGTTAAATTTATTTGGTTGTTTTGTATTTTAGGCTATTATATATATATATATATATATATATATATATATATAAATATATATATATATATATATATATATATATATATATATATATAGCTTTACATTTTTACCATTTAGTCTTAAGTGGTGAACGGATATTACGTGCTCAAATATATTTATATTACTCTGGGAATAATCTCATTCAAAAGTGAACATTATGTAAAATAACGATGTTAATCTTCAAGTTTACAAAATGCTATTTTAATAATGGGATTATCTGAAGAAAAATCACAAGTTTTGAAATTATATATTTTGTTTTAAATAAACTATATTTTTATGATATTTTCCCTGTTTAATTTAAATAAAGGCTAACAAGACAAACTACAGTATAAAATAAGAGTATATTCCTTACTTAGGCCAATCAGGATTCTACTATTTGCAAATTCCATGAAGAGAAAGGATCTCAAAAACAAATAGCTGACAAACATTGGTTACTGATAAATCTAAATTATACTACTGCCCAATTACCCACTTCATGTGTTTGATAAAATTTGAAAGTATTTTTTTATTGTAATATTCCAGTAAGATATATCATCTTACACTAAAAAAAAAAATAATGCCAATTGCTTTCTGCAAATGTATTGATTTTTATGTCGCTATCCTTAGATAATGTAGTAAAGTTAATTTTATGTCGTTTGAAGAAAGTAATTTAATTGAATATATTTACCCCAAAACATGTAAAAGTCCTTAAGTCTACATTGGATATGCCAGATTACGCTATTTTAAAAACTCAAGTGTA
>NC_136506.1:41822001-41857001 GCF_053919585.1 Euprymna scolopes | reverse complement strand
ATTTGTGTGTAGGTGTGTGTGTATACATACACATTACATGTATATTAACTGTTCGCGGCCACGCGTTGCCGTGGCTCTGTTTTAACAAAAATTACTAAAAAACAGAATTAATGCTTCTTATGTTTATCTTTTTATTATTTGTGTATACACAATATTTTCATGTGTCTCTTTTTCTGTGCAGATGTAGAGATTTTTTATTTATTTTTTACTGTAGTACATAAGCATATAGTTGTTCATATGAGAACTACGGAGGTATACATGTAATTCACACTATGTAAAAAACTGTACCTAAGCCCTTTTAATCGTTTTGGCAAACGCTAAGCCAATAGTTAAATGGAATTTCTTAAATTAAAATAATATACCCATTTAAATCATACCATTCACGTAAAGTGCCCGTTCTTCCCTTGGCTGACAGAATGGAAAACATGAGGGTGTAATGTTACTATAAACATGTATATGAACACGCACTAGAAAATCTCGTAAATTTTAAAGCAAATCGATTTTCTTTTTGGTATGAAAGTATTCGGTTTTATTAAAAAGAAATCGATAGACAAATTGATTCAAATTTTTAAAGAATAAGCCAACAATGTATACATCAGACGGATGATAAATCAGCAGTAAAAAGAAAGAAGAAAAGATGTAATACGTTGTAGGAAATGTTTTATAACAGCCAATAGTTTTGCAAACTCTAATTTTTTTATTTAAATACATCCCCCGTATTTCTCACATTTAGTGATAAATATATCACTTTCAAATAATGAGAATATTCGTAAGGAGTTTGATGCGTTTTCGTTATCGTAGTGAATTTCGGAAATAAAAATATTCATGTTCAAGACAAAACTAATAGTATCTACTTAATAGCTATGTCGAAGTAATTAAAATATACAGAACCTAAGTAAAACAAACAATCATCATAATTCCTTCGTTGTATTATGGATGACTTAAATAATTGTAACATGACAATTAGGTAGATAACAGTGCTTATTGTCGAAATTGACAAAAACACTTAAGTAATTTTCTTCTTTTAAAGATCAACTTTTTTGCTGATTGATTTCCCTATATTAATGAAGAAGCATCTTATTTTCTTCCGCTCTGATAGCAACACTCCCGTAAAAAAATGTTTTAGTCGCCTTGCAGAATTTGACCCAGATTCTCGGTGGTTTTCGTCAATTATGCTGCGGGCTCGACCGGAAAGCAGTGGATTAAGCGAGCAAAGTAAGAGACGCAGAAAAATTTCAAAACAAACAATCCGGAAAAAAATACAAATAAAATAAATACAAAATAACAACACAACTACTGTGAATTAACTGAATATATATACACCCCCATATATATATGTATGTATATCCATCTATCTATCTATACTCCTATGCATTAGTTTTTCAAATATTCAAAGTTTAGTAGATCAGTTACCTTAAAACGTTCAGGAAATATTAATTATTAGTGAATATCTTGAGCCAATAATTTTATGAGTAAATCAGGCGATAATGGCTAAAATATTTTGCATGAATAAATCTATAAATTCATAGTATATTTCGATCTTTACTTATTATACACACATTAATCTGACAGTTTTTTTGCTTGTATATTCAGAATGCACGTATATGTCTTGAATATGTTGTCTGTAGCGGGTGCCCATTGTATTTACCTGGTAAGATTTAAATCCGCTAAACTGGCGCAAAATACCACTTCAATTATACTTATCAATTTGGACACATAAAATTAACACAAGCTGTATTATCTTTATAACATACAAATGTTTCTGAATATTGAGTTTATCTCATGCAATGTATACTAACTTAACAAAAAACATTGCTGTTCTTGTAAATAACGACGGATTCTGTTCAACCACGCACCGAAACAAAATAATTTTCTCTAAGAAGATTTGATGTAAATAGATTAAATAACTTGATGCAGATATAGATATCTCGAACGTCTTATTTTAAGATAATATTCAAATATATAATTTCTAAGGTTGCTCTTTAATATTAAGAAAACGATTTGAAGCAAATAGATTACGTTTTCCTTTATATTAGGCTTCTTTAAAATAAGCGAATATTACATGATATATATACATATATACATATATATACTGTTACACTTAGTATAAATATATAATATAAATATGTATACATGTACTTATACATATGTGTATGTAAATATATATATATATATATATATATATATATATATATATATATATATATATATATATATATACATGCCTGCGTGTGTATGTGTGGGGTGTAAAGGACGATAAATGTACATTATTTATCATATAATTGATTATCCTAGAGAAGTTAAATATGAATCAGCGACTGTTAAATCACATGAAATAAAAAAATGAAAAATACACCGTCTTTATTTGGATATAGAAAATCTTTCAATTAAGGTAAATATACGCAATTCGTGAATAAAATTACAACATTAAAATAGATACGGCAGTGAGATTTTTTTCTGAAGTGCATAACCATTTGAAATAAATCAGTGTGGGCTAAAAGCATTGAGAAAAAAATGGGAAATATCAACAGTAAGATTGAATAACCAGTATTTGAAAACAATATAACGTTCCCATATTAATTCTGAGAGGAGATAACTTAATACGTAATTTCATTCTTAAAAACTATTTGATGATGCGTAGGCTGTTACATCTTTTGCAATAATCAAATATCATTTGTGTATTAATGGATTGTCTTCATTCAACCATAATACGTAAAATAAGGCAATGTATTTTCGTCATTGTTTACTTAATTATTTTGTTTTATGAAACGAGGTAACTGCGTTTTAATGATTTACCATACTTATATTCAAATAGGCCTATTTACATCTTGCTCAAATTAGACACCGGTTTGATCTAACAGTGATGATCCTTTTTACGCCTGTGAGAAAATTAGAATGGCATTAAACTCGAGTTATAAATTCAAAGGGTTAAGATATCGATGTTTATAACTTATGCTAAATACTGACTTTAAAGACACACATACATAAACTTAAACCCACATATATATATATATATATATATATATGTATGCATATATATATATAGATATATATATATATATAAACATATATATGCATATATATATACGTGTGAGTGTGTACGTGTATATTATGTATGTATGTATGTGTGTATATACATACATATATATATGTGTGTATGTGTATATGCGTGTGTTCAACTTACTTGTAGTTAGGTGTAATTAAATAAGTTTAAACTATTGCTGATTTCCTTTTAGTAATTTCCTTATACAGAAGGTTAAGCTCATTTCAGGGATGTTCATTTTTTTTACAAATATACCTGATTTTTAACAACATACTACATGCTTCAGAAGGCATGCTAACAAAATGGTATATACGTTATCGGAAATTGTGTTATTTTCCAAACAATTTACATCCGTATCGGCCCTATTTAGAGAAACAATTATTTACCACACGCTGAAATCATTTGAAGCTTTTCAATTGTATATATTTCCTTCATTAATTGGTTTCTTTGCCATAATGCGTGTTATCAATTGAATATTTTCGAATAAAATATATACGGCTGCGTTTATTTTAATCTTCTTGTGCTCTGGAGTTTTGAGTGGCTCTTGGAAATATAATTTATACATGTTCTTTAAGATAAAAGTATGTACATTTAAATATATTTTTGTACGCTTAATCTTTAAGATGCATTCATATTGAACTCTTATCTTGATATATAATAATAGAAACATGGAATATTAATCAGAAGTAACTCCCTTTATATTATTCTATTTATTCATCTGCATGTTAATTTTATGAAGTACAATTTTGAGAAGCTTACAAATCTAAAAATGTGCAATCCAATTAAATTCCAAGCACTATCACTCATGTGTTCTGAATCTCAGAGGGATCATTCGAAGAGGAAGCGACCCTGCTTGCAATCAATAACACAAGTTGCCACAAATGCGTAATTGTATTTCTAAATCAGATTTTCTTTAGTTGAATATGTGTTACATGCTAAACTAATATCTGCACAATGAAAATTATCTGACGAGCCCTCTAACTCTATCCGATTCACTCTTTATTGCAGTACTATTTTAAATATTTATTTATTAACGGACTCGAATCCTTACTTTCATAGTTGTTGTTTCACAATTTTCTGGCAAACTATTTATCTGCCCTTCGTCAATTAGTATATCGCGACGGAATAATAATGTTGAATCGCTTAACTCTCTCCTCAATAATTACTACTTTCCATAGTTTTGTCGTCTCACCACGTTTTGGCCAACGAATTTACTGGCCGCGTTTGCGTATGATTAACACCGCTATCATCAGACAATGCTCACTTGAAACTGTAGTGATTCAACACTCTTAGCACTGCGCCACAAGCCTCGAAGTATTTCTTGGCCAAAAGATGGTGAGACAACAACAACTATGGAAGGTAGTAATTACTAAGGATAAAGGTAAGAGACTCATCATTCCTATTCTGTCGCTGTTGATAAACTGGCGACAGCAAGAGAAAAAATTTGCCCAAACGTAGTGAAACAACAACTATAAAAATGAGAAGTACAGTCCGCAACTAAATAAGTAAATATATAAATGCGCTACCCTCAATATTCCACTTATAAAATAATATATTTAAAATATGCCTTATTTCATAAACACTAGGTCTCATACAAAGTAAAGCTAGACACGTTCCACTTTTCACTATAAAACCTGGGCTATAAAATGTTATTAAGAATTCAACCGTAAAACGCCACATTCGCTTCCAGGCTTTAAACAAGTCAATGCGAATATCATCTATATTGTAGTTCTCATAGTTTAGGAAATTATTGGTGGTTTTACTTTGACCAACGATTATAATGACGCATACGAAACCATTATTACCAACATGAGTGTTTCTACTATGCAAAGCATTGTTGTCACTAGCCCCCTTGCCATCTAATACTACAAGATTCCATATAGTTGACCATATTTTAATCTGCAAGGAACTGTCAGATTCTGAATAAAGTTTAGTCGAATTAGATCAAATAAATATTAATTGTGTTTTAAGAATTTCATTACAGCAACTGGGTGTACTTTATTTATATTGCTCTGCACATCAAAGTTACTGTTATGATACAAAAATACACAGGTTTATGTCATTTTAAATAAACACAATTCTTTATGCAATCGGAAAATTCTTCTTAGACATTAACAGCTTGTTCCCCTAGCGAGATGTTGTATGATTGACATCTTATTCGCGAAGAAATATTGTCAGAACAAACCAGTATATTTAAGGGTGAAATTACAGTTTTACCGTTCCTGTCTGTGAACAGTTATAAATTATAGGTCTTGATGAATAAGAAGAAATATTACACAGAAATGTGCCATGATTTATATTATTTAGACTTAGCCCACAACTTCCGAAGCTAGTGTGTTGGCGAGACACTAAGATATATATCAATTATCTTGCAACGTACTTGGTTGGCGATTTCATCATTGATGACTATGAATGAGATGCATTTTTATAAACAAACTTGCATTCACTTATTTATTTTTCATGTTGGAGAATAAGTCTCTTTGTTTTCCGTGTTCTTGGCGACTTAAGCAGAAAGATGTAGTCAAGAATCCATTATTGACAATTTGGCCGATAAATTAAGGACCAGGGCATTACTCAGTACCTGTTGAATTGTCGTATGCCACCTGTGCATGACATATGAATTTCACCCCGCCAAGCCTTGCTACCCGACTTTCGAGTGAACAAAATTAATCATTTGTTGCCTGAGGCACCGTAACCTGGGAGTGTCGGTGGGGATCTATAGAAACAAAAATTGCTAGGTCAGTGCCCCTCCTTTACGGACACTGACTGGACATCCCGAATGTTCTACCTTCTGCTACATTTGGCTAAAATCAGTAGTAACTACGTATCTTCCCTTTTCAATGTTTTTTTTTGTTTTACATAACAACAGTTATTTAAAAAGATTTATCGTAAATAGTTTATTGGGGCGATGATATTTGCTTATCATGAAATAGCAGCAAATCTGAATCATATCTCTTATGAGCTATAGTATTTTCTATCATTAATATAAATATATATTAGACTATTAATAAAATTATTTTAAATTAGCATACACTTAATATTTATAGATCGAAAATTAAGACATTTCTATCTCTGTCATTGTCTTTTTTAGACTTACTTTCACATTATTAGACTTAATTTTTCATATTGTATAAATCATCCGGACATACACATAAAGATTGCGTAAGCCGAACAGATGATCATTTGAAATTTTACACGGAGAAATATGAAAACTCAAACCCAAATTATTTTTAATTTCGTTGCAATTAGACTTGGAATCACTTCACAATATAAAAGTGATTATTAAAATTTCATCCGTTTCTTACTTGAATATTACAGTGCAAAATAGAACCAACCTAATACCAACTGTGGAGTGTTTTACAAACGATAAGCGTAAAATATTTTTTTATTCCTATTATATAAATTTACTAATGCAATGTTTTTAATCAATATCTGAATTAAGTAGATTACTATTAAATAGTTATAAAAATATAAGAATTCACTCGCTTATTAATGTTTTTCGATTTCTGAAATGTAAAATTTAACCACAGAATAAGATAACAATTTTAAATTACTGACCACGATACACATTTGTTAATGCAGTAAAGCGCGTTTCTGCTGAATTGGAATTACATGTATTTCTAGGAACTTGAGGATTAAACTTCGATGGAATTCATTGACAAGCTACTCTCTTAGTGCTGCAAATAGTTTGATAAAATGCTATGTTATGTGAATCCAGTAAACATTTAAGCTGAGCAGCATTAAATTCAAGGGGTGTGAATTTCTTTATCCTTTCGAGTCGAATGTTTACAGCAAAAAATGCCGCGAAACGATACAAGCAGAATCATTTAATAAAGATTGCGCTAGAAATTTCTTGTCGTATTCGGCATTCTTGCTTGCGTCCATTTTCCGATTTTATGTCAAAAGTCGTGTGATCTTCTTGCTTGTCATCTATTTTACACGTCCCATTATTCTTTTCTGAATGATGTATTTTTATAACGAACTGCCTACCGCAACATGCATGAATTAACAGTAAAATTACATTCAGTTAGATCTTTTCTATGTTAATTTGATTGCAAACCAGATGTTGACTATGTTCGGTTAGAATAGATAAGAACTTTATTTATCGGCGTTTTATAACAATAACTCAGGATATGGTATTGTGTAGACGCACTTATTGTCCACTTATTTAATATCCGTATTTGCGTGAAGATATACAGTTATCGGTGTCTGACAATTTTGTGAGAACTGGGAAGGATGGTTCAAATTATCAGAATTGATTAGTTTATTGGGAAGTTTGACAAACACTTAGAAATGATTCTATTATACTAGAACCGATTATTTTTCATTTCACCCAACACATATTAATCAACACGCTTTCTTGTCAATTCTTACAATACGCTTTAATATGATCATTCTGCTTATATAGATTTCGTAATTATTTTTATAGTGTTAAATTTCTATCGATCATTATGCAATACAAAATATATATTCGTCATTTCAAATATTAAAAAACTGACTTGTGTACCATCAGATATAATCAGAACAAAAATCGTTTCCAATTTAACGTTAGTTATCACGGTTAGCGTAAGTTATCGCTTTAGCTTTATGAGGAATCGTAAACCTTATACTGACAAACGTATAAATGTATATTTGTACACACATAAAAGTGCACTTCATTCAATTTACACTTGCCTTGTTTTTTTCCAACTTGCTTACGAAAAGTGAATTCGTTTTCCAGGTAAGACTTCCTTGTATATCAATTGTCTGCATGGCCCTGTCGGTGGGGCATTTGAATACGCCGACTGGCCCCCTGCAGAGGGTAAAAGTACCTCAATGGAGGTCCTGGATATGACCTTAAACTATATCCAGTGGTGAGGCCCCAGCTTGTGGACTTTGGGGAGTGTGGAACCACCCTTTAATTACCATTGCTCCCAGGTCAACTCTGACCCGGAGTGGTAGTACCTGTTAGGGCCCCAACTATTGGTTAAATAGAAACCGACGTGAAAACAACAAAAACATTCTATTAAAAAAAGTGTTCTTCAAAATCTTTGGATTCAGCATTAAATAACGCGAAAAGAACAACCAACCAACCAGCCAATTGTCTGCAACAATAGTTCAATAACGTCTGTAATATAGACAAAGCCACTTTCATAGATTAAGTTGTATATAAATCGCGAGACGGTATTCAACAGATAGGAAGTGCGAAGTGCTTGGAAAAAAACTGTTCATACTAGTTTGATCTCGTTGTATGTACACAAAACACGAAAACAATTATTTTGATCTGTTGCCGCTTGAAAATTTTTGGATGTGAATGACGTATTTAACCTCGGGCATTCTATTCGAACACAGGATTATTTTTCAGTAACTCAGAAGTTCGTCCCTCGAACCCAAAAACTTGCATGGAACTGAAAAAAAAACTTAATGATTCAAAATGGGTAACATGGCCTCCTTTGGAAAGTGATAATGAGATAAAATCCGAAAAAATCCCCTTTATATTTTAAGTGCCGCCCGCATTGAGAAATAGAGTTTTCACCCGTAGAAACTTGTAAGATACTTTTGATTTTTACAAAATATCCAGGAAAATATTAAAAAAAACAATCACGACATACTTTATACCTTTAGCTAGCAATGATTGAGGGGGCATAACGCGATACAAGCTTGGATTACATAAGTCGGTCTGTACAAAAAACTGAGCTTATTCGAAAATTACAGCGAGACATTCCTGAGTTTAAAACATAACCCAGTAGAACAATTGAGACATTGTAAAAACAAAACCCTCAAGAAGCACGAAAGACAAAATAAAGATGCATTATTAATACTTATTCTATTAACTTAACAAATTAAACTGCGACAATGTTCCGGATGATTTATATAAATGAATACACCCCCATATATATATATATATATATATATATATATATATATATATATATATATATATATATATATATATATATATATATACCTGCTATAGTGGAAGCTCACACAAAGACTTTCGAGCATATGATTCGAGACCTTCGTTTTGCCGATGATGCAGCCCTTGTTGCCCAGGCCGAAAGAGCCCTGTAGCATCTCACATCCTGCTTCGCAAAGGCTGTCCAGCTCTTTGGACTCGAGGTCAGCATGAAAAAGACAGAGGTCCTCCACCAGCCCGCTCTTCGGGAAGAATACAACTCTCCCCACATCACCATAGGTGAAACTGGGCTAAAGACAGTACACACGTTCACCTACCTGGGATGCACTATCACCTCAGACAAGGAAATCGATAACCGACTAGCCAAGGCGAACAGTTCTTTTGGCAGACTATACAACAGAGTCTGGCGGGATAAACACCTGAGGAAGGACACAAAAATCTGTGTCTACAGAGTCGTAGTACTGCCAACCCTTCTTTACGGCTCTGAGACATGGGTAACCTACTGCCATCACATACGACTCCTCAAGCGTTTCCATCAGCGCTGTCTCGCCACCATCCTGAATGTACTCTGGTATGACTACGTCACCAATGTTGAGGTCATCCAGCGGGCGAGGACCACCAGCATCGAGGCTATGCTGCTAAAGTCACAACTGCGCTGGGCGGGGCACGTCTCCAGAATGGAGGATCACTGATTGCCCAAGAAAACTTTTACTGCGAACTATCCACTTGCTCCCGTGATAGAGGAGCTCCGAAGAAACGTTACAAGGACTCTCTGAAGAAGTCACTTGAAACCTGCCACATTGACCAACGCCAGTGGTCTACTCTTGCTGCAGACCGTGTCACCTGGCGAAAGGCGCTACAAGAGGAAGATTCGGGAAGTCTCACCAACTGCACCGGATGGAACTTTTGAATGCAGCCTCTGTGGCCGAGCCTGCTTGTCTCGCCTTGGGCTCATAAGCCACAAACGTGCCTGCAGTTGACGTGGACAATCACCTTACAAGAATCTTCGTTCGCGAAGTAAAGCCATTGATATATATATAAGATTATTTGATTGCAGAAATTCCCCTCTAGAATAAATTACAATATGTTTGCAATGATAGATCCACATACAAATTCATTTCATCTATAATTTCACCCACCATCTTATATATCTTATGGCCGCCGTTACAGACACATTTATTAGATATAATAAAATCTGATCATATTTCCTAGGAGCGACACCTTCACAATTACTAAGACATAAAACGAAGTAGCTAATATTTTCAACTCTAACTGAAATGCCCCCCACACGCCTAAACAGGCCATGGTTCTTGTATAATCATTATACCTATATTGACCTGACACGGACAGTAACTGTATTGAACACTCATACACCTACAACTTCCGATACACTTCGCTATTCAAAAACACTGATCTTTCCCCCATAATATTCCGCCTAGTGTCATTGGTTGCGCCGATGGCATTCTATTATTCTAGATTATACACAGGCATACAAGAAATTAACACTGTAGACCTAATTAACTATGGCAGTTCATACGCCACATACCGTTATACATGATTTATTACATTTCAACTTACACGTATGGCTAAAAATCCAGAAAAGTTACACATGCTATTTTCTCATTACTTGCATTACCGGTATTTACATATTGTTGGATATACAGCATATATCATATCCGGTTTTAGCTTCCTATATGTAGCTCAATCATATGTTAACCAAATAGAAATCGTTCAAAAATACTTACGACAAAATATATAATCTACATTCTTTAGTATTTTTTCGATTCTTGTTTTCGTGTTGGGGGAGGTGAGTTCAATATATTTAAGTAGAACGCTAAGGTGTTTTCCATTTTTCCGTTTTCAAAACTTCAGCGGATTCGACAAGGGTCGCAAAAAAACCGTTCGTTCGCTAAGTACGCATGTACGTTCGCGTTTTTTTTTTTTCATTTTGTTTTTTATGAGTTGGTGTAAGTATTATAAATAATACCTTATTAAAATTCCGTCATTGTGGGCAAGGTGATAAAGGAGCCGAACTAGAATATAGGGATTTCATGTTGGCTTCATTGTAGCGTTATTTTTTTCTTTTCTTTTGTTGCAAAAGGTGTATTTATATACTTCTTACGTCCTATACTCTCCTATTTTTTTTTAAATAAAAATGAAACGAAAAACCTTAATTTTGTTTTGCGGTGTTAACTTTTTGTATGCTTTTGTTATTTGTTTGTTTTTTTTTAAATTCCCTTTTTATTTTATCGGGGTACTGTAATAAGTATAATGCACATAAGTTGTTTCGATTCAACATAAACACAGCTTCAACAACTAAATGGATGTGTTTTTCTCTCTCATTCAACCGGCTAGCCTACTGGGTCAGTTTTAGTTCGCCTTGCTTCTATTTTTGATTTGTTATGGCTGGGGTGAATCATTACTCTCTCAATTCGTTCTTGAAATTTCGAGGGGATTAGGGGTTGAGCAGCAACCACAACAAAACTCAGCAACCGAACTTTAGCTTTTTCGAGGAGGGGCACCCTTCCACCGGGCAACGCCGGTTAGTTGTACGGCTAGCCAATATATATATATATATATATATATATATATATATATATATATATATATATATATATATATATATATAAGAAATGTATTACTGTAGGTCCAGAGTTTACATATTGTTTCAACTCAAAGAGAGGAAATATCCAACTAGCATCGTCAGAATTCATACATGGACTAAGTTATAAAATCAAATAGGAATGGAAAAATCGTAGATATGTATACTTATATTTTTATGTTTACGTATCTGCGTTTTTTATATACAAACTTAGGCATGTGTTCTCCCCCCCATTGATGTGCATCCGTACGTTGGACAGGTGTACGCGTGTATGTGTATTTATGTGTGTGTGTTTTATTTACTTATCATAAACTATTATTATTTATTAATAGTTTAATATTTAATTTATTTTATTTACTTACTGATATTCTTACCTATCGTTATACTATCAAAATAAACCTGTAACGTATAATTCATTAATTTATCCTTCTGTTTTTTTCCGTTTCTTTTTATTTTCCTTTTTTTATAAACAATAAATATGTTTCAATCGTTCCTCGCCCGGCTAAATCACTTTAAACCCCATTTTCAACCCGTTCCTTCCTCTTCCCACCACACCATGCCCACTAGCATAAACTCTGCAACCTGTTGCCATGGTGATCTTTTAAATTAACTGTTACTTATGCCGTTATAAATATGAATAGCGTCTTTTAATTTTAAACCGTTATAAACTAAAAAAAAACGTTTATAAGAATTAACACATAATTAATATTTAATTATAAACCCCTCTCCTATCGTATACACTCCTACTACTTTAAATTCCAACGTCCTCTCCCCTCCATTCCCCCTCTTTTCTTACTCCCCTTGATCTACAATTTTTCCATTCTTATTTGATTTTATTACTTAGTCCATCTATGGAATCTTACGATGCTAGTTGGATATATCCTCTCTTTGAGGATCTTCCTCTAGTTGAAACAATATTTAAAGTCATTCTGGACTCACAATAATAAATTTCTTATATACTGCTCTGGCTAGACATTGAGCACTCTAGTCCAGTTTTTTCACGACTGGTAAATAAATAAATAAGTATATATATATATATATATATATATATATATATATATATATATATATATATATATATATATATATATATTACACGTGAAGAAACACGTCGGCTTAGGATATTATTTTGCATGAAAGATTTTACTTGGAAAATATAATAGCAATGACATAAAATCATTTATCACCCAACAGCATATCACGATTTTCTAATGATGTACTTTGCAGTGTCACTTTCATTAGATAGACGTATTTCTGAAGGGTATATTAGCGTATAAGCATATTAGCCATTGTATTTGCAAAGCTATATATATATATATATATATATATATATATATATATATATATATATATATATATATAGTAAGTTATAAAATATATATGGCGATTATGTATATATTTTATAAATTAGTTATTAGCTCTACCTAGGTATTGAGCACATTTGAAGTGAATATTTAAAGTTTACACATAAATCTATACTTTCGTATATTTATTTTATATGAGTAAATGAAGTATATATATATATATATATATATATATATATATATATATATATATATATATATATATATGTATATATACCAGCATTGGTGCCCGGCGTGCCCCGCTATTTGAAGGTGTGTGTTTAGCAAGGAAAAAGTGGTAGTAGAAAGGCAATCTCTAATCTGTACCGCAAAGCAGGAAAATAATAGGAAAAAATGACGTCTTTGCTGTTACCACCACCGCCTAACTGGAGGTGACGTAGGCTAAAATTAAGGCTAGGCAATCGAAAAGATGGATGACTTCGATAATATCGGCGAAAAAAGCGATCCTTCCCTGTAGAAAGGTCTAGTTGAGGGTGAAAAAATGAATGTTGTTAGCAAATTTTTCGGTATTTGTCGTCTGAAGGGTGGAGCTTCAAAACGGTACTGATCTTGTGAAAATCAGTCGCCGCTGTATAAAGATGTAGGCAGACATGCATACATACATACATACATACATACATACATACATACATACATTCATATATTGGTAGCTGAAATTTTCAGGCCAAACGGATTAAAAATCTTGCTTTTTATCTGAATACCCTTTATGTAACATCTTAAATGTTAAGACCAGAAATTGCCTAAGTAATTTGATAAAAAGCGCAGCGTCTTTTTTTTTTAATTTTGGCACCAATTATGACACCTTAATCTTTATTCTTTTGGACTCAAATCAAGTTATTAAATAAGATCCATGTCCCCGGAACCTATATCTAAAATTTCAATTGTTTATACCGAAATCTGGCGGAGGAGTTTCGTAGAATTCTCTGGGTAAAATCGTCGAACTTTAACCCCTTATCAGCAAAATTTCTGACAAAAATGAGTTACAAATATTTTATCAAAGCTCAATACCCTGTATATAAAATTTCAAGTCTGTAGATTGAAAATTAACAGACATATAGTGTAGGGGCAGGTACACAGATAGACATACACATTCAAATATATATATATATATATATATATATATATATATATATATATATATATATATATATATATATATATATATACTAGCATTTCAGCCCGGTGTTGTCCGGGAATTTGGAGGTGTATGTTGAATAAAAAAAATGAAAGGAAAAAGGTAAATTTTTAAAAAATTGTCCCCTATAATAACCCCATTACTATTTACTATTTTGTACTCACATAAAGTTAGTAAGTTTGATCCTTGTCAAATGAACCTATATCTAAAATTTCAAGTGTTTTAATCAAAATTTGTTGGAGAAGTTTCAAAGGCCAAATCTTTGAACTTTGACACATTAACAGCCAAATTTCTGGCCGAAAACGTTTTATTGAGATTTTCCACAATCTAAGTTCCCTGTATAACAAATTTCAAGTCTATAGACTGAAAAATGATAGAGTTATTGCGTGGGAAAATGTTTACAGGCACACACAGACAAACACACACACACAAACACACACACGGACATGTTCACATTTATATATATATAATAAATAAAGATAGATAATATATATAAACAAAATCACACACAATATATATATATATTTATAAATAATTATACATCTCCCCCCTCTCTCTTTCTTTCTCTACTAGCAATTCGGCGCTGCGTTGCCCGGTGCTTGGAGGTGTATGTTGAGAACCCGTATGTTTAAGGAGGAAAAGAATGAAGAAAAAACGTGATGTCATTGCTGTTACGACCACCACCAAACCGGAAGTTATGTAGGTTTAAATCAGGGCAAGGCAGTCGAAAAGAGGTGATGACTTTGGACAATATCGGCGAAAAAAGCGATCCTTCCCTGTAGAAAATCTCTAGTTGAAGGTGAAGTATTAAGGTTTTTTGCCTATGTTTCGATGTATGTTGTTTGAAAGGATTATCTTAAAAACGATGCCGATCTTGTGAAAATCCGTCGCCTCTGCCGAATGTTTTAGGCAGACATGCAAACAAATATAAATGCATTTATATATTGGTCAGCTAAAATTTTAGAATTAAACCGATTAAAAGCTTGCCCTATCACTGAATATTCTTTATGTAACATTTCAAATGTTTAAACAAGAAACTGTCTGAGTTATTTGGTAGAGACCGCAACGGTCAATTGTTTTTCAAACTGACCCTTATTATGACCTCTTAACATTTATTGTGTTTGACTTAAACTAAGTTATTAAGTTAGATCCTTGTCCAAGGAACCTATATCTAAAAGTGCAAGTGCTTATACCTGAAATTGGCGCTGGAGATTAGTAGAGATCGCAATGGTCAAGTCGTTGAATTTTTACAGCCAAATATCTGGCCGAAAACCGATGGCAAAGATTTTTCCAAATCTAAGTACCCTATATTTCAAATAATAATCTAATATCTCTGTTTATTTAATATATGTTTTGTTTTTTGTACATCTTTATTGATCCGTACTACTTGGAGGACCATATATTCTTTTTTTAATCATCATTTATGTCTATAAATTTATATTTTACAGTATTTATGTCTTAAGGATATTACATTACTGCACATATTATTTCAATATCCGTACTGGTTTTACACGCAAGGGTTTTACTTGAAAGAAAACGGTACTAATGACAAAAATGTTAGTGACAAATGAGAATCTAATTTTGGACTTGTAGAAAGTAAATAATTTCGATAATCAGGGTAAAAGAATCGTTTGATATATTTGTTTTCCTTTCTTCTATCCTCTCTCTCTCTCTTTGTCTCTCCGTCTATTTGTCTGTGTGCCCCTCTTTTCTTTATATATATATATATATATATATATATATATATATATATATATATATTAGCAAGGGTTCCTGGCGTGCTCTGTTAGTGTATGAGGATCCAAAAATATTTGACACAATAATTCAATAATTTATTGTCATCAAACATCAAAATTGCTGTAATTGCCCATTTTTCTATCAAATCGATTAATTTTCTGTCCTAGTCGCGCTTGGAGGAGACTTAAAATCAATTCTCTCAATGACGTAGGCTGTAATACATTGTAGTCTACATTGCACTGTAGAGTGTAATTTATGATTTAAAAAGAAAAAAACAACTAATGTCATGGTTTAAATGTGCTTTAAAAATAACATTTATTTGAACACGCTCATGCCTTATCAAATAGGCTACGGTTAATTTTTCAAATATATTGGCTGGCTGGGAGAAAAGTAAATACGTTAATAGTACTGGTATTGGATGACATGGAGCTAATGGTTTGTTTCCCTGTTATAGGTATTCGATATGCATATCACTCAAGTGCTGATGAGAGTTCATCGGTGTCTTTGGCAGTATATGCATTAACCCGATTGGAAACTGGCTCAAGTATTACTCCCTGAAGTGACTGCTATGATAGTTACAGTTTCAAATCTTGTGTTTATAACGTTCATAAAATATTCAACACAAGTCAATAACAAAATATGAATCAACAACTTATCTATAATGGCAATAATAGTTTCATATCTAAATCAATTTTATTGTCTGTTTCTCTACAAAAATTCACTTACAAATATAAAATAATATAATATAATTACGACGGGATTTTGTAAGGATAAATATAAAATATAATTATTTTTTGGTCCTCAAATAATAAAGGAGCGCATGACAATAAACAATTTATTTGCTTTAAGGGCATGTTTATATTTTTCTCATATTGAAATTAAATTATATGGAATATCTAAGGCTAACTTTTGTATCTTACTCATGGTATTTTTTTCTTTTTTATCTGATAAATTAGTTGAGGTATAGTCACAAGCAATAACATAAGGATAAATGGTATTCAGAAAAGGAGTTTTTTTTCGGAAATAGTCTTTCTTATAGATATACAACACACATTGTATTTTCTACACATAAACCCGGGCGACGAGAATTAATGCTGCTTTTGTCTTATTTGAGAAACAAAATCAGAGCAAAAAATGCTGTTATGGAAAATAAATCCTTTTAAGAAAGCAACAGGTGACATAGGATTAACTATATGCCTCTTTTATGTATAGTTACATTTAAATATGTATTATCTCTTTTGCGTCGTGGAAACAATGAATTTGCTTGACGCAATGGCCTACATACTAAATTCGCCCACAAATATTGATCGCGTGTTTTACTTACAATGAGAGATTCGCATTTTTGTTAGATTATCTGTGTATTAAAGTTTTTTTTCTGTTAAACGTGAGCGTATGTTGCCATATCTGGGCAGGAGCTGCTAAAACAGCGTATCCTGCCTTGACAGAGTACAAAATAGACTTCGTGACTTAAGTCCAACGTTAACAAATTTCTAGTGAACCACCCCCTTAAGTAAACACTTCATCAAATCTCCACATTAACGTAATGTACTTGCAATAACCCTTATACCTGTGTGGCTTCCGGTCCTTGATACGTAGTGATCACTGTGTAAAAACAAAGACAATACTTTACAAAAAAAAATTAAGTGTTATAAACGCGCAAAATGTTGCCTTCCTCGGGTAGCCCGCTCTCTATTCTTAATTTATGAGGGTATCGAATACATATGCGAAGAAACTAAACTAGTAAGGCATCATTCTGTAATAAATTTTCATTATTTCTGAAAAATGTCCAGTTCATTCACCGGGAAAACTATATCAAATTATGTTGAATGCTACCCAGGTAGGTTACAGACAGAACGTTTCGGTAAAGCCCAAGGCTATTAGGTAATTCTACCATAAGGAGTGTAGATAAAAGAAATACAGAATTAATGTTAGCAAATCTACTTCCAAAATAAAACGTCTCTGTCTACACACATGGTCGTATCATCTTTTTCCCTGTTCTGTATTATGAATAAATTGCAAAATGAAATCCAAAAGGTTTTAAAAAATGATAGCGTTAAATATTTGTGATTTAACAGAACAATTGTTATACCGTAATATTCAGTTGAGAAATCATGCTGTTTCTCAGAAGTTGTAATCGTGATAAACAATTTCAAAATTTAATTTCATAAATTATAATAATGTGCATAAACAAAGGTCAACAGCAAGGCGGATTTGGTTGGTCCAGCTAGAAAAAAAGGGAAAGGTTTTTGATATGTACAGTCATTCAGAGATATAAAGAGCGATAGCGGACAAGAGCGTTAATTCAAACGAGATTTGGTCTGTACTTATAAACATGGCCGTTCGTGAAAGTACAGTAAGAAGTTCTTGTTAGCTGTTAATTTAATGTCTGCAATAACGAGCGACATGCAATGACAAAGGAACATTATATAAACTGAACGAAAGGAGCCGGTAGATATGCACGCGTATACATATAGCCGCATTAAATTCACAGCACGGCTACATGAAACACACAGACACAGACACAGACGCATATATATATATATATATATATATATATATATATATATATATATATATATATATATATATATATATATATATATATATATATATATACGATATATTGGATTATGTATACGAGGTGTCTCAATTAATTTCCCGACATTTTTGTACATGAATTTAAATTTGTCGTTGACCCGTGAATATTCAGTATGCCATTTTTATGCTTCTTAAGAGTTGTTCGTTCATTTTCTTTTCTTTCAGATTCAAATTAATTGTTAAAGCAGGAAGTTTAATAGACCCGAATAAAATCTCATTTCCGCAGGTGGTAAACTTCAAAATTGAAATCTAAACGAGGCTGCAATTTGAAAGAGCAATATATAATTAGATTCTGTATTAAACTAAAACAAAAACAAAAAACCCAAAACATTTGGAATGCCTCAAATACTTTTGGGACCATCATGCATTAATCGAGCATTATTTGTGAGTGACATAAGATATAGTTAGAAGGCAGGGTGTCTTAGAATGGTGATAAGATATGTGGCTTGAGTAAAGTAATCAAAACATCTGTTAATATGTCACGTAAGCGATTTTATGGATAAAAAACATAGTGTGTCTCTTGATATTATACGTGCGCATTTCAATATCAGCGTATGAAGTGTCCAAACAAATATTCGTAAGGAACTTAAGATACGAAAAATTTGCCCGAAGTTTGTTCCAAATGTGATCAGAAAAACTCAAATGAACAATGTTGTCATGACAGATGGGACATTGTCTGGTTCATCAATTCAGATCCCACATTTCTTGATTCTTTGCTGACTAGCGATTAAAACCGGAATTCTGTTATAACTTAGAGACCAAGACAGAGTTCCCAGTTGAAGCAAGCTAGCTCTCCCAGACACAAGACGTCCAGACAAAACACATAGACAAAGAAGGTGTATTTCTTTTTGATATTTCTGGCATGATCTACATGCACTGTGTTCCCACTTGGCAGAGAGTAAACAACAAATACTTTGTTTAAATTTAAAGTTAGTTAAGGAATATATTCCGTCGGAAGAGGCCAGCAAATTTCAATTCGAGTTACTGGCATTCCACCAGGACAATTGACCAGCACACAACCCCATACTTTCCACAGAATATTTGACCAGGATAGGCATATAGAATGTTTCTAACTCTCTATATAGCACTGACTTTGCTTCTGTAACATTTGGTTATTCCTATAGCTCAAGAAAAAAAAAACTTAGACAAGGTCATTACTAGATTAGATTAATATGCATGTTACTGATGACGTTGATATGCTTACAAAAGAGGACACATATGGAGCCATCTAGTAATTGTGAAGACGACAAATAGTGTATTGCGGTCAGCGTAGATTATACGAAAGTGACTAAAGTTTCATGCTGGTAGTATCAGCAAAAGTTCTCATACGAGAAAAGGGCTGGATATTATTTAAGTAACTTCATATGAATATTTATATATATATATATATATATATATATATATATATATATATATATATATATATAACCTGCGTATTTCTATTTCCTTTATAAATAATAATAATAATAATAATAATAATAATAATAATAATAATAATAATAGTGTAATTAATTCTTATATATAGCGGTCTAAGTAACTAATGTGGAATGATATAAATTATCGTCGGAAAAACAAGACATCGTTTTATTGCTGTTCAATAAAAATAGTTTTATTTGTTTTTGACTTACATCTACTCGTTGGCTAGTTGCGTAAACATCCAAGAGCGATATGAACAATTATGACATGTTCTTATCGACCAAAGGTCTGAAAAGAGGGTCATAGCCAGCGCACTAAAATGCATCGTTGTATTGCTACAAATAACAACGGCGTGCTCGGTAAGAATAACAATGTCCCTGGTCATTGTTATAGTCTTCAGTGTGGCTCCAAGTGGGGACAAATGATTAACCTCAACACATTGAAGTAAGCTTGAAAGTAAACAGTAAAGGTATCTGGATGTGCTAAAGAGTGTAATAGTCCTCTGATTCCATCATGTGGTCAGTGTCAGACCCTGGTGTTGCAACAGGCCCCGGTACCGGCCCACAAATTTAAAGAAAAACAGTCTTGTCTTCAGAAGGAGTGAAACGATTTTGTGTCGTTTTCTCACTCGGTTTAATTGTCTCCCAACCTGAACCTGCTAAACTGCTTCCTTTGGTTATCCGTCGAGAACACCACACAACAGCACACTTAGCCTGACCTGATAACGTGACCTGATAACGTGATATGATAGTCTCTTTTTTCATATTTAATGGGAGGAATATTCAGATGTATACACTATTTTTTCTTACGTCTGCTATGTATGGTACTTCTATCTTCTTACAATTATTCCTATGCTAATATCTCTTAGACAATCAATTTTAATATTTTATATAGTGAGATCAGATTCACTTTTAGTTTTCGCTAGTACAATTTATCTAATGTCAACAGCTTTTGACGGAACTCGTCTTCAATGATAATGAGATACGTTAAATCATTTGCGGTACTTTTCATGTCAAAAGCGTTACATTCCTGTTTATGTCTGACTTAGATGCTAAATAGTTTTGTGTGTCTACCTTAACCAAGTTAAACCACATTAAGTGTTTGTCGAACAATAAGGTATTAGGGCTGAACGGTTGTTTTGATGATTTTTACTCGAAGTCTAGATTCGTTGATTTCATGATAAGATATAGATTACCAATATGCTGTTTCCATCAGTGCTTCGTCTCCAGAAAATGCGAGTTTTTCATGCATCAAGCTAATCATCTCGACGAAGTTAACAACGAATTAATAAAATCTACAAAAATCGTCGAATTTTAGATATTGATCAGAAAGTAGGTAAAAGTCTAAACAGTGTTCCATATATTATTTTTAGGAGGTGTTAATGTTAGGTGTATAAGTAAATTTTTCAAGATGTTATTTACTTGTATGTTCATCTATTAATATGGAACATCTCTTTTCACATATTCGCCGTTATAGCGTCCTACACCTTTGTTGTTTTTGTTGTAACACTTGAGGTTTTAGGTGAAACTGATTTGGTAGAAATTGTTTAGGATATAATGATTTCTGCTAGAACGTGTGCAGAATTCATTTTCTAAAGTTTTCTCTTTGTAGAATTTTTAATAACAGCTTTCTTTTCTACTAGGAAACGCCGAACATTGAACACAGTTTAGAAAACTAAATTGTTCTGCAAGAGCAAAGAACACATTTATTAGATAGAATCCGCGTTCAGCATTTTTATATCTTTTGTTTTACATGCAAATCTCTTTAACAACAGCTGTTTTCTACGATGATCGAAAAAACAAGGTTTTGACTTATTTATAATATTTTACATAGGACCTGTTGACGGGGGTTTCTAGTCCTTAGTTTAAATAGTATTTCATTTGTTTGGATTTTTCTATTGCCCAATAACTGCGGTGTTTAATTGCTGGTAACAATTTATTATTTTACTTTTAATTTTGAAGATTATTAAGTTTGGATTGTGATTTTGAATCTGAATATCCTCCATTTTAATTGCGAGGATCACATTTGTGAATTCAAGTTCCTCCTCTTCGATTGTTTTTTTTCCTCAAGAATAATTGAATCATAATAAGGTGCAAGTAGAAAAGGATTCAAATCTACTAGCTGTACCCGGTCACGTGTTGTTGTATCAGAGTTTGTGTCAAAGGAATCCCCTCAAGAAGACAAAATTGAATTTTATTAAAGAAGGAATAAGTGTGGCAATATTTCTTCATAATAGAAGAATATCTGTAAATTGATACATACAAAAATTGTTTATGCCTTTATTTATTTGCGAGCTATTATACTCTCGCATAATTGTTGTTCCACGGCAATTTTTAGATACGTTTGTAAGAGCGGAATGAAAAGTAGGTACTTTTTTTTTGCTTTTGTGATAGCCATTTATAGTAGCAAGCTGCTTCGTAAATCGAACCAACAGACACAGAAAAAACACAAGGGAAATACTAATCGGAGTGGAGAAGATCGACGGAGACTGAGAGCAAATACGTGAGTGAGAGAGAGAGAGAGAGAGAGAGAAAGAGAGATAAAAGAGAAGCAAGAAAATATATACAGAGAGATATAGCAAATAATAAATGTAGATTGTGTTGACGTCGTATAATTTTACTTTTAATCGTTGTATGAAGGAATGTATAAAGCGAGTGAGAGGGAATAATAAAGACACGGTCGATATAATTGTTTGAGACCATCAAATATTGCCTTTTTATTTCGACAGAAAAAGAAATGTAACAAGGAAGTTAGAAAGAATAATATGGAACGAAAAACTGTTGAAGATAATGTTGGCGCCGTAAAAACACTTCTTTTTTTTTTCAGCACAAAAAATATTATATATTGATATAAAAAAATAAAATCTTCAGTTATCATCAGTTGCAATATTCACCGACAAAATAGCGTATCTTAAAGTACACTTATTACCAGGAGAAGTGGTTCCTGTCTGTATTCTTATTAATAAAGAAGATTTAATTGTCCATGAATGAGTCTCAAGAAAATATGCTATACACACTTATAACTTCACCTGTTTTTCTTCTTTGTGGTGTGGTCAATGTTGTGTAATGCTGCAAGATTTATCATGATTTTTTTTTATATAAAAATGATTATATTATATCGAAAAATCGACTTAAGCACGATGAAATAAAATTAAATATTTTAATTTCTTAACTAATAATCTAATATTAGCGGCGGGGTGAGTTCTCGACTTTGACCGGCATGACTCTGGTTTGCCCAGCTTTACATGGCATTGCCTGGTCGTAAAATGCGCTTAAATATTATGTTTTAATTTAGCCAGATTTCGTATAGATTATTGCAGATTCGTGATTTCAAAATTAAAAAAAAGTATTTTGGTGCCACCAGTAAGAATTGAAAGTGAGAACTTCGTTTAGCATGCCTAGCTGAGTACGTTACCACTCTACCAACGCAACAAACATATACATTGATGGAAAAAGTAAGTGAGAGAAATGTATAAAATGCTTTAGGATTTTTAAAATTCTTACCGCTTTTTGACCAGTTAAATCTATTTGAACCGGCATAAAACCTATTAAAGAACGGTCCATAAAACATAAAAAAATTTGAGGCCTCTTGCGTCGCTCTGGGAGTTTTTGTATCGTAAGAGATAATGTTTAAAAATATGGAGACACACAGACCGACTAACAGAAAGACATAGTAAAATTCATAAATAAGACGTGCCAGTGTGTGGGGGGAATGACCGGCTTTACCCGGCTAAAAATACGCTAAAATGTTATATTTTAATTTGGCGAGATTTTGTATACATTATCACAGAGTCGTGATTTCAAAAGTAAAATAAAAAGAATGCGGATGCCATTAACTAGGATCAAAAGCAGAAGCAAAATGTAGCATTCCAAGCTAATGATGTTACTACTGTACCAACATGATATGCATCTGAACTGATTTAAAAAAAAAAACTAAGATGAACTTAAAAAAAGTATAACGATATTTTTTTTATCAATCTGCAATAATCTATATCCATTTCTTAAAACTATTTTTTCCGGATAAATCCCCGTAAAAGAACGGCCCATAAAAAAAACATTCATTTGAGACTCCTCGTTATGCTCTGCGACTTTTAGTTTCAGAAACAGAAGAGACGGACAGGCAATCATAGTGAGTTTTTTAAACAATATTTATATATGGCAAATATAGTGAAAGATGCCAACTTTATTAATATTTGCACAGATAAAATAACCATATGAAAAAAAAACTATGTTTGTAATGTATTTGAGGAGAAAAGTGTGTCATTTGAAATAAAATGTTCATTTAGCGATGTGAATGTTAATTTGAAATAAATTTAATAGAAAAGCTGTTGTTTACTTTATTCTTTTAGATAAATTCTTTTATCGTACTATCTTGTAACCTTTTACATCTATAAACGCTTTTTCTGCATTGTGTACATTTCTCTACTTTAGAAATGGCATGACTATAAACTCCTATGTAAAAGTGCATATATACTTTTCTAATTTTCTTCCCCTATAAATTAATTTCAGGTCGAATATATGCAATTATTTTTAGAGCAAAATTTATCTGTGACATAATGACAGAATAGCCATGGTATTCTTAGAGATGATCCTTAATTTAGTTGGCATGACTATGTATTAAACTATACAATTTTTGGCGCCAGACAAAATAAGTCATGACTGTATTTGTAGGACGTTTTTCACCTAGCAAATATCTGTAGTTGGACCAGCATTTTTATTTTGCGTTCTCGTCCTTTAGTTGAGACTCAATTCAGATATTTAGTGAACACTTATTTTGTTTTGTCATTACGCCACGTTTCATACAGGGGATACTTTCTCTGCCAAAATGTATCTTAGTGGTGACTACAATAACACAAGGATTATAAATCATGGCATACTGATATAAATCAAGTTATGGATTATAGTTGAATGCGTGCTGTAGGTGGTATTTAGTGTATGGGTGTTGTTTATATGTTAGGGAATTTCCTTTTTAACTATATATATATATAAACATATATATATATATATATATATATATATATATATATATATATATATACTAGGAAAAGTATCCGTCGATGACTGGGTTTTAAAAAAAAGCAACAGAAAATGGGGTCTGATTTATGAAAGTATGATAGTTTATAAAAAGGAAGGGTTGTAAAGAGATAGCTCCAAATGTGGGAATATCGAAACAAAAGTAAAATATGATGAAAGTAAAAATAAAATAGATAAGCACCATGATTTATTATACCATACCTATTCACTCTGAAACACTTATCACAATATTCTGTGGATCTATATTAAAAAAAACCTTGTTAAATTGTGTGACATATTTCCATTCTATGGAGGTCAGGCGCGAACGAACACTCCATAATTTTATTATACCATATTTCTTCAAACTGAATCATAATTATAAAAGTATACTTACGCAGATAGATATGAAACGTCTTTATTAAAGTTTGTTCCTATTTCCATTCTATGGAGGTCAGGCGTTAACGCAGTCCCCACAATTTTATTATCCCACCCCTATTTAAGTAAAATCATACTTATCAAAGTATTATTATGTACATCTATATCAAAACCACTGGCAAACGTTTTTTTAATTTTTTTTTATTTCCATACTTTGTGGACCAGGGGCTTACGCAGACCCCACAATTGTAATGAATCATCATTATGTCAGATCAAAAATACCAATTCAAGTGCCTCGATACATCTTCTATCATTATATGTGATCAGTTTACTATAATAGTCAACCATATAGGAGCCTACTCGTGACCAGACACACCCACATACGTTCAGCCTTATATATATATATATATATATATATATATATATATATATATATATATATATATATATATATATATATAATTTAAAGGAGATTAGAATAATAGTCTAAAGAGCTAAGTGTATTTTAATGTAACAGTGAAATTACTAGTTTAATTAAAATACAGGAAATGCTCGTTGTAATTTAGATATATAATAAGCTCGATAGTTAAATGTCTTAGAGCTAATTCAATATAAAGTAAAGTGATTTTCAATTTAAAAATTAATTTTTTTTTTAATTTAAAAATCAAATTTTAATTAAATTAAAAATCAGTTTATGAAACTGATTTTTAATTTAATTAAAATTTGATTTTTAAATTTAAAAAAAAAATTAAAATTTTTAAATTGAAAATCACTTTACTTAATATATATATATATATATAAATATATATATATATATATATATATATATATACATATATATCACAACAGGAGTATAAAATGAAGTCACAAAACTATATATTGGTGGATATAGATGGTTAATTTATTGAGTAATTGCATACAAGCAATTATTTGGGGGATAGAACGGACTTTTTATACTTTCTATGCCAAGGCATTTCGAAGCCTAATGCTTCTCATCACAAGAGAACAGGAGATGCTAGGTAGCATTGTGGAGATGAGGCGTACTGCGTAGGGTTCATTTTGAGTGAAAATAACTATGTGAAGTTATAAAATGTTGGGGAAAGCTTTAAATAATTCTAAATAAAGGAGAAGCTGGTATGATGTAAAAAAGTGTATATGGTCTTTACCATAGTATTGAGGTTTTTTTTTCGTAATTTAAAGCGTAAATGTTTTAGGGTTTAATTGGGGGTGTATTGTGGCTAAGTGGTAATTCTTTTTTAACGATTTGTGAGGTGTTTATTATGTATGGAGTGGTATTTTAGACAGGTGCAACCGATACGGCAAATAGCAACTAAAAAATCGTGTATAATTTTGCAAGGCTATAATATTGGTTTTCAGAGCTCGGTATATGTAAGGTACTATATGGAAATATTTCTAAGTTTCTTCTATTATTATATAGGCGATGTGGTAATAAGTGGTGGTAGAAAGTTAGGATGACAATGTCTTTGGATGCGTTTAACTTGGTGAAAAAGGAAAATTAGCGTGGTGGAAGAGTAAGGAGAAATGTACTACTTATAAAAAATGATAGTAATACCAATAATAATAATAATAATAATAATAATAATAATAATAATAATAGTAATAATATAATAATAATAAGAAGAAGAAGAAGAAGAAAAAATCTACCAATATATAGTTTCGTGACTTCATTTCATACTCCTGTTGTTCTATTTTATAAGCGCCAATAATAATTATTGAGCTTGGCATTATCCTGATAAGTCTCCCTTTGTGGAATTGACCTCTCTGTTTTCCTCTAACGCATTAAGCTAAAATAAGCTCCCTCCTTGTTGAGTGTCTTTTTAGTCCCATTGTTCTATTTTATAAGCTCCAATAATACTTTTTGAGGTTAGCATTATCCAGATAAGTCTCCTTTTATAGAATTGAACTCTCTCTGTTCCTCTAACGCATTAAGTTACAATAAGCTCCCCCCTGATTGAGTTTCATTTGATTTCTCCATATATGTTTAATAAGGAATACACCCCCCTCTCACCCCAAAACATCCTAACCCCATCCCGAAAATCCCACATCTCTACATTAATAGCAGTTATCAATAAATTCATGTTAGGTGGAAAACATACCACCATGACGTTAACATGAGTTTACAACAAAACCGCTTGTGGACCCCTAAAGAAACCCCCCGCTCCAGAGTAACTTAGAAAATCTCCCTCTGCCAGTAAACAGTATTTCCCGACAGAGGGAGCAAGAGAGAATTACAATAGTAAAAAAATAAAAGTATTTAAAGCAGTATTAGCAAAACTGTGGCAGAAGATAGGAATATCTGTTGATTTCAATGTTAATTTATTAACGATGTTGCGAAAAAAATACAATGTACCCATAACTTTTTTATTGAAATGATTTTCAAACATTAAATGAACTAAGAAAAATGCTTAGAACACAATAACTACATAGCAATTTCTACGCTGACATAATAAGCTGGGGATGTGCGATCCTTTTTTTATGAATGACCTGTGAAACACGTTGTGACTTTTATGAAAGACGTTGGTTCACAGAATTAGTCAAATGTGTGATTTCGTCAACAGTTGTTGCTCGCGCTGCCTCTTGGAGAGCTTTCCACAATTCATCTTTGTTCTTAAATTGGAGTCCACTTGCATTGAGGCGTCGCTTGATGATACTTCAAATGTTCTCAATTGGGTTAAAATCTGGCAAATTCGAAGGATACTCTTCCGTAGGCCAAAGAACCACAGTAGTTGAAAATACTCTTTGCTTTTTGTTGCTGCATGCGAAAGAAGCATTATCCTGCATACAAATAATAGTTCTTCTGAACGTCAAGCTTTACTTCTTCAGCCATGGTTAAAAGTGTTCCTTCAGAGACCCTATGTAAGCATTTGACGTCATTTTTACGCCTTCTGGGACTTACTATGGACCAACAAAGGTACCTCGATAATCCCAGCCAAAATTCATTACCCCGCTTACCATCTTATTGGCGTCTTAAACGCTCATGAAGACATCGTCCATCTATGACCGATACCTTGCTCCAGCCATCTGGGCCATCAAGAGTGACACGCACTTAATCCGTAAAAAAAAAACCTTGAAAAATACGTTTTCACGTTGTCCTCTGACCATTTCAATCGGTTTTGTATGTGATGTTGCTTTAATGAAGGTTTTGTCATAGGCTTTACAGACTTTGCCACTTCTTTCCAGAAGGCGACATCGAGAAGTTTTTGAGAAATTCTTAAATCCGGTTTGGTCAAAGACTTCTCGAATACTATGCCCAGCGTTCTTTACAATTTCACGCTAAATTTGGAGTAGAGAACGGCGTGAAACAACTCTTACTTACTTTTATCAACTCTCTAACCTAATTTATAGAGTAATTGACAGACTTCTTCACAGATTGATGGTACCATGATTCTATCATTTTCGATATTTCGAGGGGAATTCTACATATTGCTAGCTGTTCTGTAATAGTACTCGTATCAGAAGTACTGAAACAAAGTTTAAAACCAATTATATTGACAAAAAACTGCCTTGTAAATAAGTTGGCACATCTCAAATACCGTGGATTGAACAATAACGATAGCAAGTTGTTTACGAAAATTTCGCAGTTCTGCAGCTCAGCATTGCCAACGTTTCCGAAATTTTTGATACAAAACTACCGACTAGTTTCTCAAACTGGTAGAAAAATGTTATCTGGTTAATAATTTGACACGCAGTATATATATATATATATATATATATATATATATATATATATATATATATATATGTATATATATATATATGTATATATAATATATGTATATATATATATATATATATATATATATATAATATATATATATATATATATATATGATGAAAATAATGGAAATAGTATTCGACAAAATAGAGAAATAAAAAGGAACAAACCGTACTATGTGTTCATCAACGTTTCGTCTTTATTTCGAAGTCTCGGAATGTGTGTGTCTATGTATGTATATTATATATATATATATATATATATATATATATATATATATATATATATATGGGTGTGAGTGTGTGAAAAGAGAGAGTAAGAAAGAATGAGAAAATGACACAAGTAGACAGTCTGACCAAATTATTAACATTAGAATTCCTAGCGCCCACATTATCCCAAAAAATTATTCAGAACACGCAAGCTATGTATTTATGAACATGGTTTTGCCCGTATTACAAGACATATATTTTATTTATAAAAAAATTACATGTTTTTTGCTTATGGCTTTCATCAGCTGTTTTACGTAACAATTTTGCAATATCTAATGAATTACATATGTTTTTCTTGCCCTCAATATTATATTTGAATGTCTTTCAATACGAAGATTAATCATGGGCGTATATGCTAAGTAATCACGCATAGAAAGTAGTATTAGAAGGAAATCATAATTATTAAGACGAAATCAATTTCTTTTTAATGTCAGATCTCATAACTGGCTTAAGAACGAGACACTAACTTTAGTATGTAGGCGTTTTCCCATGCCATGTATATTTCTTTATTACTGCTTGTCTCTTTTATGTAATGAAAACCTAAGCCATATATCAGGATTTTACACCGAATTTTACGAGACAATTATCAATTTTATTTAATTTTCTACGCGCTGGTTTTCCTGCATTCTACAACATTTCCAATAAATGAATTGTTTGCATTAAAATGTTACTTTTCGTATAATATTAAACATTATTATTTTCGAACTCATTCTACTTTAAAACTAATGGACCACAGAAATATAATATTATAAATGACGTGCTATTTTTTTTTACTGAATATGAGTGTTTTGTTTTCTAGTTCGGATAAATTTAAGTATATATTTCTCCATATGAGATTTTTTTTATTTACCAAAACATGTTTTTTTCTGAATAAAGACGTATACATTACACATGTTATTTATTCATGTATAGTGAGATCTTTATGAACGCATATTCATTATCTGCAAACGAAGAACAGTTCTATTAAACAAGGAATATTTCTTATATGAGTATAATACTAAAATCTCCATATATACACGCATATATATATATATATATGTGTGTGTATATATATATATATATGTGTGTGGGTGTGTGTGTGTGTGTGTGTGTGTGTGTGTGTGTGTGTGGGTGTGGGTGTGGTGAGTATATAATTCAATCTGAGATATATCCATTATCTGGTTAATCTTATCTGTTTCAAGCACATATTTGGCATTGTGGCCCCTTTAAGTGCCACAGTTGAGAACTTCTAAAATACTTTATCCATTTTTCCTATGCAGTGTTGTGATAAAGCAATTTTTAATGGAGAGAAATCATTTTCTTTACAGGTCTCTAAATCTTGTGAGCTGAAAGGAGTCATTTTTTTGTCTACGTACTTCTTTTTCATTCGTTTTTGGGCAAATTCCTTCGCTGTCTATGCAATATCTAGCCCGCGTAATTTGGATATGCGAAAGAATATTTCGTCCCTTGATTCATTTTCTTTTCTTTTTGCTTTTTTCCAACTCACATGGCTAACCTAATTATTATGTTTTTTGATGTTTACATTTACTATTTGTCTTGCTCTTTTAACTGACCTCGTGTATCTCTATGTGTTGTTTCCTCGTTTGTTTCAGTTGCTCGTCGTATTCACTACCGCCCCCGACCACCTCTTTATATTGCTTGATTTTTATTTGTGATGATTTTAATACCCTTGCAACATATCTAGCTCTCTCAGCCTAACGTTGGATTGCTTTATTTAATGTTTGTTATATAGGCATCATCATTTATCAAAGCCAAGAGGCCACTCGAGGATAATGGTTAAAGAGTGTACAGTAGAAATTGCACAATATAGTTTTCGCTAGTAATGGAAATTCGGTAAATTTGTTAACTTATATGGAACGGCTCATCAAAAACTTTTTTACGTTAGACTACCATATTGTAGTCAGCTGAAACGTAGGAAAACGTAAGACAATTCCATGAGGTTTTGGCACAGATAAAGAGTGGGGGTAATTAGTGATCGTGTTTTCTGCTAAACGGATGTTTCTTGTGAAAGTTTTACGACGGGACACCGTATAATAGAGCTCAGCTGAGCATTTGCCATGAAATAACGATAAACAGGGACAAACTCGAAATATCACTTCTTGAGTAAAAGGTTGAAGAGAAGAGAAAATAACACTACCTACGGTGCTATGAAGTCTATTTTGAAATCTCTCAAGGCAGGGTATTTCTTTCTAGCAGCTTCTGTCCAAATGTGGCCACAGTACTCCATCCTTAGACGCACCTGCCTCCTTTATAGAGAAAAAATTGTCTCAACAGTGACATATCTACTGGATCGATAAAAAGATTCCCACCATTTTTTCAGCGGCATTGGCAACGGATTTAATGTATGTGTTTCATTTAAGATCAGGAGTAAAGGGCAAGCTTGTCACAATATGAAGCCTACCCAACGTATTGATATCGAGACACTTTTATAGAGAAACCTAAATAAATAATTTACTCCATTTTCTTCACTCACAAACATTACAGGATATTATGATTCAATAAAAAAGATGCCAGTAATATTTCTAGATCGGCTTTACAACTTATGAATAAGCTTTTGTCTATATTATATTAGTTTATTTCCCGAATAACCGCTATAGAATTTAAAGTTGGATAAACAGAGTTATTTTTCGTTATATATAAAATCTAGTGCAGAATGTAAGCAACAATACAAGTTTAATGTTACAAGAATAAAGAAAAATTTACAGTAACTATTCGAAAAGTTTCCTCGTATACGTGAAAGAAGGCGGGGGATAACTGTTGGGGGTACAATATATATTTTCTGTGATACGGATAAAAGGGCAGTTTTTTAAAGGGAACATATGAACTAAAATTTGAAACAAAACTAGTTTTCCACATTCTTACTTCCGGTGAAACTTGACCTAACAAAGATAAAAGAATTTCCGAAATTCGTAACATAAAGAAATACACGACTACTCGTTATGTTTATATCAAAAGTATTTTTATTATGCATATATTTGACTATTAATACCTGTTTATAAATATCTGTAGTGTATAAACAATTGTTTGGATAATAATAATGCAACCAACTGTTGTCTCTTACACCTTTTTCTCTTACACTGCGTATGTGATACCATTAAATTAGTTAATTTTGTCACGTCATTATTTAATTGTTATTTGTAAATCTATATAATAAAATTGGTTATTTTAACCATATTTTTTTAATAATGATGATTGTATTTAATGAAGTTATTGATATTTTTTTAATCTTAAGTTAATGTGAAATTGTAACATAAGATGCATATATTTCAATTCAGCCCCTATAAATTAGATAAAAAATTCATTTTAATATTGTTATATTACAATAATCAACTTGATTTTATCATATGCAATACACTGAAAGTCTTTGCTTAGAAATTAGCTACAACTGTTATAATATAATATCTCGATGTTTATACATGGTACCGGTCTTTACATTTTTTATAAATATATTTGTTTCGATATTCAGTTACAGGACACAACAGTTATATATATATATATATATATATATATATATATATATATATATATATATATATATATATATACTAGCGGGGGTACCCGGCGTTGCCCGAGTGTTTGTTTCCGGGACGGGGGGGATTTTAAAAAATGTTATGGTAGGTAAGTAGGAAGGATCAAACCCGGAGTCATGAGTAAAAGTAGGAAAATAAAGTGTGAAAAAAAAAAAAACACCTGCAAGAAAAGTCCATTCCAGTTGTTTAGGAAAAAAAAACGACTACGGTAGGTTGGCGTGAACGTGAAAATATAATGTGAATTGTCCGGCACGCTAACCACTACGCCACAGAGCACTGCAGCTTAGTTTAGTGACTTTAAATAACTTAACATGAAAGAACTACGAAGCCAAACCGGTGTTCTCTTCTCAACCGTTCCTTGTGAACGATCCCCAAACGGTGGTAAGTGGTGGCAGGGGGAAGAGGAATTTATTAGAGAGAAAATATTTTACCACTTCCATTGATCTTAACCGACTTTGGCCGTGACTTCTCAGCAGAAAAAGTATAGAAATCTAAGATTATCGAGGAATTTGAGAAATAGTAAGCGTATAACACACCTCAGATATTGTTCTGCCGTTTGTGCATATTATATTTGCATGAAATATCTTGATTTTTAATCATATTAATGTCAAAATCATACGGGAAAAATGAGTTCATTTTATTTATATAGAAAGAAAAAGAAGATATATATATATATATATATATATATATATATATATATATATAAACACATCTCTCTCTGTCTCTATATATATATATATAGAGAGAGAGAGACAGAGAGAGAGATGTGTATCTATGAGAATGTAGTTATTTATGTATAACGATGTATGCCACACACAAACATACACACATACACACACGCACACACTCATATATATATGTATATATAAATATATATATATATATATATATATATATATATAAATCGCAAGTTAATCATGCTAAGTCAGAGATGAAGACATTCCATACTTACAGTAGTTCATAGTTATTATAGCGACACTTATGCGTAATTTTGGGGAATATGTAAATTAACCATGCAACCAATCCAATATGTATTTCTGTCTCAAGAAAAAAAGATATTTGTTAGTTGAGTTTAAAGGATGGATCTTTTTAAAAAAAAAAAAAACAACCTTCCTAATAATAATAATTCTGATTTCGTTTATGAACGTCTTTCTGAAAAGAGATGTGATTCATTTCCAGAGGATTTCCCTTAATCCCGGCTAAAAATCAAGAGATTTAAAGATCAAGGGTTTTCCCTAGGATGTCGGTGATACCTATAATTTCAGAGGTTTGAAGGCCGCCTAAAACCTCGGCGATTTGTAGTTTTTTTTTTCTTTTTCAATTGTCCTTCCATGCGACTTGATACTACTTCTAGTGCAACAACTACGACCGGAATTATTTGAGTTGTAAGCCCGTGTATACGCCTCACCTCCAAGTCCAATGGAGCATAATTGTCGCACTTCTTATTCTCCTTCTCTCTCACATTCCTGACCTATGGTACTGAGAAGTCTACAATCTGCCAGTTTATTGAGATCTTGTCAATGACAACCAACTCCGGACGATTATGTTCCAATTGCTCTGGTGGTATGACAATTTTGTTCCACCAAACCTATACCGTTCCATTTTCACTTGATCTCACTTCATCTGGCACCTCCTCAAACCATTTTCCAGCACAGTTCCCCCCAACTCTCTTACACACCTCCCAATATATCCGGAGTCCCATGCGATCGTGTCTTTTGCGGTACTCTCTCTGGGCCACTCCACTACACCCTTCTGCAAGGTGCGCAATTGACTCTGATTTCTTACCACAAATCGGGCATTCTGCAGCAACTTCCTCCATAGAACAACTTTTTTTAACAATCGTGTTCCCAATGCCTTCTCCTTGCTGCACACAGAAAAGATTCAGTACTCTTAGCCAGGTACCCAGCTCTAAGCCATTGCCATGATCTTTCATCATCCACTCCTGCTATATCCTTGAAGAACCTTCTTCTATTTCTTTCATGATTTCTCCATTTGGCAGTTCTATTCTATTAAAATGAACATTTACTCCTCTTTTCATCACCAGCACCGCACATTTACTAATCCCAACCTCCATCACGATGTCTTCTGAGTATCTCAACGCTCTTCATCTGCTGCATTTTTGAAAGTTTTTCTCTGACCTCTCCCAACAAGATAGCCTTCTTATTATATCGCCCTTCCACATACCAGAATTTCCTGGCGTCTTTTGCATTTGGAGTGTTGTTATTTCCCGCCTGTTTACTACCATTTAATTCTTTATACAACTGAGATGTTTGCTCCAGAAAAGGCT
>NC_136506.1:41697001-41819501 GCF_053919585.1 Euprymna scolopes | reverse complement strand
AATCCTAGTGTATCCTAAAATACGTTAAGATATAAGTAATGGCAATCCGACACATTATAGCAATCAAATCAAATTCATACCACCTTACACTGAATAGCCTAACATTGATTACATGTTTAAAGCATATATAAATCATCTTTGATAGCTAAAATATCCGGTATCAAGTTTTATAAGCAAGATTGGAATATTCTAATTGCATACCAATATAGCTTTTAGTTAATGAGATAAATAACTGTAAATACTACATAGGATTTTGTTCTGATTCCAGAAGTTATACTGGCTATCAAACATTGTGTATTGCTTGTTGTAAGAATACGATTATAATCGGGGAAAGTCAAAAATGTCATTCTAATGCGTGCTTTGTTGTGTTTCAGAGGCCCCAGTTATAAATAATCATAGAAAATGATTATTATAGAAATATGTGATTTATTCACGTGGCTAATTTTTGTCATTTATATTGTAATACAAAATCAGGTATCCATTATTCACAAATTCCACGCGATTAATTATTGTATTGCAGCAAAAATTCGTCCAATTTTGGTTCTTTTCTAGTCTAGTTTATCCGTGTAGACGAGAGAAAACATATTTCCAAAGAAAATACAGAGTGGAACAATAAATAGTTCACCCTGAAGTAAACAGCACTACATCTATATTATCAACTCCAGAAACTTGATTAAGTAATCACCTGACGTCTATTCAATGTAGCTTCATTCAGTCTAAATCCAAACTTCCATAAGAGGCACGAACTGGAAGCATGAATTTTCTACAAGCGACGTCTTTGGTGTTGTGGAAATTCATGTTGGTGATGTTCTCGACGTATGACCACACTAAGACGTCCAATGGATTAAGGTCGAGAGACGAGTTGACCTGGAAGAAACGGGTAACAAGTCGGAGCATCCCTGCTGATGTAAAGATAGGGCATTTGCCTCATGAAACGGAGCCAAATCATGAAGCCAGCCCCAGAGTCTAACGGCGACCACTTCATTGCACAAGGTATCATCAGAGTTTTTAGCACCTCCAGGTACACATATATTTTATTTGGAAACTCATGAAATTCACATTAAATTTATTATGTTTTTATATTTATTTCGAGGTGTTACATTTAACTTCAATTGAAATTCTCAAATATCTATTGGCCACGTTCTTGGAGCTAAAACTTCTATAAGAAATACGTATATATACATATATATATATATATATATATATATATATATAAAATTCTGTATGAAACACAGATATATTTACATATTCTATTTAAATTCTTATTGACCTATTAAATACAGAGTCATAAAAGGAAGTGGGAACATAATATTCCTCTCCTTACTTGATAATTTTAAAATGGTGTAGTGCATTTTCTGTTTCCTGGTTCTATGTGATTTCACAAGAACACATCTGATCTAATGAGGTAACCTCATTTTATGAATATGCATCCCTCTTCGAAAATTCAGAATTAGTTGCCCATATCAGGAGATTGGTTTCGCTTCAGATAATATGTGATTTAAAAAAATTGTAAGGATTACTTGTAGAAAATAGTATCTTCACGCAGGGTGGTCTAAACAACCTCATGCATAAAGGGAACTTACGCAATGTTCTAAAGCATTGAAGTTTATTTTACTGGGAGACATTAACACTGTCTCCCAGTGTCCAGTAAGCACACATATGTATTGTTTTGTTTTACTACCTGTAACCTGTATTAATTTGAGACAAATATGGTTTAGTCACTCGCATTATTTCATACAACGATACTTTTTATATAAAGTAAAATACTGTAAATAAAGCGAAAAGTATTACTTTTCATCAAATATTCACTGAGGTTTCCTAATGGTTTTGAAAGTAATGAGTTGCAACACACATGTGTGCTTAAGTTGTAACCTAACGCCAAATCTTAATTATTTCGAAACGGTAAACAGCATGGCGGTTGTGTGTATGTCATGTAACACTTTCATATTTGCCGAGCTAAAACCAAAACCTGAGCAATGCATGCCAATATAACATACACACACATATATATGTATATATATACACACATATATACACACATATATATATATATACATACACACACATATATATATATTTATATATATATATATATATATATATATATAATCTCTCGGTATACGTGTATGATTACCCGAGATCTCTTTTTATATATAAATGATATTGTGGTAGAGTGTTCATCGGTGCGACAGTTCGTTCCATAGAAACTGCTAGACGGCTGGGCGTATATTTTGTAAATCATACCCAAATTCGCTTCATGTGTTTTCCAGTGTTCTTAGATATAAGATTCCAGTATTCTTTGATATAATAAAAATTATTCATATCTATTAAAACTATAGTATCGTATAATGTTCATTAATGTTGAAAGAGTCCAATATTGACGGAAATTAGCGCTCTTATAAAGCCTTACATCATGAGTTTTGTCAATGTTCCAGCTGCACGTTTCGGCATATCATTTCTTTAAGACAGAAGTGCGTTCGAAATCACTGTTTCCATTTAGAGCATAATTGGATCATTACACTTCGCTATTCAATGCATTTTTTCTGATTTAAAAATTAGTTCAAGATAGATTTTTTTTCCGTCACCAGTACTTTTAATTAACTTACCCAGCCTCCTGAACATGTTAGTCTCCTGCATATGGGAGTCTTCGTAACACATCTTTTCTAACTACACCTCTTGTCTTTCCACGACTTTAATGTGAATTGGTGTGGCTCCCTTTGTAGATCATGCATTATATTTGCTTGAAAAACTGCCAATTTCAACAATTTTCATGACGATAACATTTTTGAAAGCGTGGAGCATTCCTTGAGTATCATTAAACCTCGGGCAATTCCAGCCCTCTCTTATGGCAAGAAAATAGATGTCAATTTATATTTTTCCTATTCCCTAAATGTAACGTGAGAGAATCTATTAATACATGTTAAGGAAAATTAAATTATGAACAACAAACTGAGAAATTATTCACACCACACATTTCGTAGTTTTTCATTAGCATTAAAATAACCGGATGTTGACGAAAGTAAAAACAATCATAAAGCTTAACATAAATAGTTTACTTTCCATGATTCAACCAGGACAACTGGCATATTCAAACTATTATTTATGAACGATTATATATAATCACCTATAATACAATGTAGATTAAATTGAATTGCGGACTAAATAAGCGATTCTTTCCTCTCAGTACATCACATTGAGTTTCTGAGTAGATTGTTCACTCGATTGTATTGGAAAATTATCAATTTCATCGGTTTCGATGACAATAAATGTATTATTTTTTCCTCATTGAACCCCAGGTAATATCGTTCCTCGCTGATAGGCAAAAATATATTACACTAAGTCTTATTCGTACTATGAAAATGTAGCGTTAGATGCGTTTTAGTATAATGCTTTTTATAGATGTAAATTAAAATCAAATTATCAAGAGCCAACCGAGAAAATATAACATCGCATATTTATCAGATATAAAAATCTATCCGAAAGAGCTTTGCAGCGATAAAAAATAAGTAATAATCAGAACTAATTCAAACAAGTATTAAACATTAATATTTGTAAACGTTTAATTGCATCCAATGGCAATGATAACATTCTTTCTGATTCTCTCTCCTCTGATCTTGAGCGAGTGGTACGATGAGAAAGAGGTGGCTTGTTACGTTTAATGCATCTAAAACCAAACTTCTATCTTTACATCAACGCTCTGATCCCCCATCTGGCATCAATTGAAATGGATGGCTCTCGTCTTGGGGAGGCACCATTTTTGAAAAGCTTCTAGAACTGACCTTTACTCCTGATCTGCAATGGAACACTTGCATCAAATCTATTGCCAAGGTCACTGGGGCAATAGTAGGATCCTTCTAACGCTCCGGTAGATATCTCTCTGCTGATGCAATTCTCTATCTATATAAACATCAAGTACGTTCAAAGATGATGTACTGCCTCCACATATGGGCAGGAGATGTTAAAAAGCCTACCCTGTCTTATCAGAGAACAAAATAGAATTCGTGGCGTAGTGGGAATGCCCTTTTCTCTTCCCTGCAACCTCTCTCTCACAGAAGAGTCATTAAAAGCTTGTATTTGTTTTATCGTTATTTCAATCGCTAATGCCTGTCTGAGCTCCAATATCTGACCCCTCCTCGCAAATCATTCATGGAAAACAACCATCTTACGAAAACCACTGTCAATAATTGTTTCCTCTCTCTATCTGTGCCTTAATCAAAACGTAGATTCCATTAACACAGCTTATTTCTTAGAAGTGCACGCCTGTAGAACTCTCTAATTAACTAACACAATGTATGTATGTATTAATTTGGAAATCCTAATGATCCATTTTCTAAAAAAATGATTTCAATTTTCTTAAAATCATGATAGCCTTGGTGGGAAGAGACATTATTTCATATACGTTGTCATGAGCAAGTTACTGGAATCCATATTAAATAAAGAAGTAGTCAACCACCTCAGCAGAAACAACTTTTTAGTAACAGGCAATATAGTTTCCGCGCTGCAAGATCTACAGCAGATGTGCGAACGGTTATATCTCATAGGATTAGTGAATCTCTTGACAAAGGTTTCCTTTCCAGGGCAATTGCGCTTGACATATCGAAGGCCTTCGAAAAGGTATGGCCTACTTCACAAGCTTTCCAGCTACGGTAACACTGGAAATGTTTTCTCAATTATTAAATCATTTCTCTCTGAAGAATAGTGGTTGATGGACCGAAATCAGAGGCCCATAGTATTGATAGTGGAGATCCTCAGGGGTCCATCCTGGGTCCAACTCTCTTCCTGATCTACATCAATGATATCTCAAAACACATACTTAAATCATTTTTTGACATCTATGCTGATGATATCAAAGGCCGTAAATGATCTTGAGCGCGTGGGAGAGTGGAGGAAGAGATGGCTGGTTACTTTTAATGCATCTAAAACCAAGCTTCTATCCATCAACGCTATGATCCCCATCTGACATCATTTGAAATGGATGGTTCTTGCTTTTGGAGGCTCCATGTTTTGACAAGCTTTCGGGTTTGACTTTTACTCCTGATCTGAAATGGAAAACGTACATCAGGTTTGTTGCCAAGGACTCAGGGAAAATTGTGGGGTCCTTCTACCCGCCAGAATATAGCTCATTATCGATGCAATTCTCTATCTGTATAAAAGACAAATACGTCCAAGTTTGGAGTACTGCTCCCACATCTTGGCAGAAGCTGCTTAAAGCAGCCTATCCTGCATTGACAGAGAACAATATAAACTTCGTGGCTTGGTAGGGGATGCCCTTTTCTCTTCCCTGCAGCCTCTCTCCCACAGAAGAGACGTTGCGAGCCTGCCTTCGTTTTATACTTATTTTAATGGCAAGTGCTCGTATGAGCTCCAATCTCTGGTCCCCCCTCGCCAATCTTTCAAGGAAAACACCCGTCTAGCTGAAACTACTGTCATTAATTTTCCCCACTCTTTATCTGTACCGAAATCCAAACGTATATTACATGAGCAGAGCTTCTTTCCCAGAAGTGCACGGCTGTGGACCTCTCTTCCGTTTGCCTGTTTCCCACCTGATTACTACTTGGATGTCTTTAAAACCAACACAAACGAATTCCATACAAACCGCTCTCTTAAGTACAACACCCTATGAAATATCCAATACTTATCATTACTAGGATACTACCTCATTGATTACTATACATGCAATAATCCTTATCGCCGAGTCCTCTTAGTTGTGTCCTCCCTGTAAAAAAAATAAAAATAAAAATAACGATATATCAGAGACAGGCAAGAACATTCTCTTCAATGAGGAAGTGGTTACAGGGAAACGAAACGGTAATGCTCTACTCAAGCCTACGAAGTTCATTTTGAACTCTGTCAAGGCAGATAATCATGGCCAAGGGTGGCAACAGTACTTTATCCTAGAGCGTACTTGGCTATTTTACAGGTAGAGAGTTGCGTCGACAATGAGATATCTACTAGATCAATAGACAGCCGAACCATTGTCCAGCGACTTTGGCAACGTCTTTGATATACGTGTTCTATTTCCGATCATGCGTAAAAGTCAAGGCCGGAAGCTCACCAAAATATTTAGTGAACATCAAATTAAAAAACTTACGTATTAAAAATCACCAATAACATACTCGGATAAAACTGGATGCATGAATGTTATTTATGGTGTCTTGCAATATTTACATTCTAAGCATAACTGCTTTTTTCCAGCAGAAACGCTGACGTTAATAGTGAATTAAAAAAATAAAAAAATATTTTCGATAGAATACCCACATTTTCTAACCTGTCGCGCTCCTAATCGACTGTTTCAGCAACGCAGATGGTATGCTGTATTTTCTATTTAAAACTAGTTGTACATTTCGATTTGATTTTAATTCCGCGTCTATTTTGAACATCTTCCCAGGCACGGTGCGAATACTTTCTATAAGACATTCTATCGCAAAAAAGAATAGAGTAAGCTGGCTGCCCCTACAGTTTTTGTGAAAAAGAAATCAGCGTACATTCGTGTCAGTTTTAGCTACAAACATTCTGTGTTTTGACTTTTCTATTTTTAAAGCAGACCCACATTCAGTTTTGTTGCTTTGGCGTTTTCAAATACAGATTTCACAAACTCACTCGGATTTAGAGTAGTATTTTCTTTTCCTAGAAATGCATTTGTAACACAACATTAAACCAAACGTCAATTGATAAGGGCGGTTTTATTTACTCTGGATCAGTTTTATTTCTTTTAAACTGCTCAATTTAATTCTTATTGAAGTATTAAATTGAATTTTCCAACAGTTTCCAATAAATTTCCCAAACGATTCACAAAACATCAATCTGAATCTCAATTTCTCTTTAAACACCATCAACGCGAACTTTTTCCCAAGAAATGTCAATTTTAACTTTTCTGTTCCTTTTCAACATTACTTTCAACTTAATTCGCAGAATATCAACTTTTTTTCTCCCCAAATAGCATTTGCGTTCAATTTTTGTCCAGAAGTGTCGATTAAAATTTCCAACATTATTTTCAATTTTATTTTGAATAGAATTCACAGAAATTTCAGTAAAACATTCTCCAAGTTTGTCAAATTCATCACCAAGTCCAAATCGGTCTGCTCAATGGAGAATTCTTCTACCAGTGGAGACCGTAGTTGTTCCCAGAAGAATCGAGAATCCTCCCTTAGTTTTCCTCGATATACCGTGATTTTTGAATGTCCCCCGCCGCTTATCCATTAAAATACCCGCGTTTCACTGATTCTGTGCAAGATTTTTTTTCTGACTGTTTACAGACTGTTCCCGCGTGGAGACCCATTTCTATATTATTCAATTACTATTTGACAAACATTAAACACCCCTAAGTCCACCATATTAATTTCTTATTTTTTGTTTTCTACCCCCCGTCTGCATTTAACTACTTTAATTTCCAACTGTTCAACTGTGTAATACAGCAATAATAAAAACAACAAAATTAACCGGTGATCACAAACCACTTCACAAGTAGAGCCCCTAATAAGAGTGCAATAGCATGTGACGGTGCTTTACGCGACTTGCATTTATTTATTATCAATCATTAATTTACAAATTTAAGTTAAACAAATTATATCTTCACTCGAATGTCTGTTGAATACAAGATCCACGTTATCTCTTATTTATCGCGTATCACTGTGTTAACTGACACAACTCTGGCCGTCGCCTGCTTGTTTGTTGAGCAATTTCTCTCTATTGTTCAGCCTTTTTCTACTAATCACCCTTTTCACTATTTTAACAATGCGACGATCACGACAATTTACGATAAATACACTTTTTTTTTTTAATTTTCCTTATCTTAACAAAATACATAACAATTCAACTATCACTTTAATAGGGCTTTTTATTTATGTAAACTAAAGAATATATAGCAATAACACTCTCTTTTTGCAGACACAAATAAGTCTAATGGTTGTCCAACCAAATAACTGTGGAAAATAACTCCAGCCAAAAGAAAAAATAATCACGACCTGTTGTTGACACTGGAAAATCTTTCCTAACTATGCCAGCCACAATATGTACAAATTACTGTGTCTCAGGAAAGAAACTCGAACAAAAAATGCATCGTTTACTCAACACCGACCAAAATGTTAGTAAAATTCAAAGAAAAAAAATTCGTGTATTCCCGTGGATTTCTTTTTTCTTTACTTTCCGAATTTTTTCTAAGCGATTTTAAAGTTCATCTCGAACTTTTGAGTTGAATCTAGACGTTTCCTGAGTCGAATAAAAACACGACCACCCTCGCTTAAGATACAACACGAAAGATATTATAGTTTCAATACATTTGCCGTCCTAGGTGATTCGGTTCGAAAATCTACAAAAATTCTACAACGCAGTCTCAGTTGCTTTAACGATGGCAGGGACGATATCACGCATGATGCTGTTTTCTCGAGCAAAAAAAGAAGATAATTCAACTTGGTTGGATTTTTTATAGTTGACTTCAAATAATAATAATAATAATAATAATAATAATAATAATAATAATAATAATAATAATAATAATAATAATAATAATAATAATGGGGAGGGCGGTGCACTGGGAATTGTTCAAACGGCTGCATTTTGAGCGTACATATTTAATGGTACAGGCATAAACCCGAAACAACACTCTAGTAAAAGCACCACAGAATCCTATGGGACATGGACATATTGACGGATCAACCCATCCAAGAAAGAAGACCAGGTGTCGGAATAATTTACAAGAAAGAGAAACCCTGTCAAATTGTAGACTTTGCTGTCCCAGCTGACCACAGGGTGAGTATGAAAGAAAAGGAGAAACGAAGCAAATACACAGAACAAACCAAAGAGTTAAAAGAGATTTGGATGATGAAGAAAATCAAAATATTACCGATAATAGTAGGAACACTAGGAACAATTCCGAAAAAAACTGGGAAAAACAATGGCAGAAATTGGAATCAGAGGAATGGCTGCAAAAATACAACGCCTAACGATAAGGAAAACGGCTGAAATATAAAGGAACCCCCTTGAATGCGGAAATATCGCAAGAAAATATAACAAAGAAGCGTTATAGGGAATGAAGGACACCGAATCTGCAGATCTACTGCTCTACACCCCCATCATGCATCCCTCCATTGTTTCACAATCGTTCCCCCAATAGAAAAGTGATTGATACTAAAGAGCCTAGAAGGGTCAAGGAGGATGGAAATACCGAGGAGGGAGCACTAGCCAGACCTCCGCTGGACAAGTGCGAAGAGAACTGGGATCTTGGGGAGGCTTAGAGCCCCTCAAATTTCAGTACAAACAATGGCCACTGCCAGCGAGACATCAATGGTAAAAAGGTTGTTGCGATGATGCAAATTTATTTGCAAATGCTATCGAAGGAGGAGGAGAGAGTTGGACGTCCGGACAGACTTGTTATTACTCAGCTTCCAGAGAACGCACCAGGTCTCCAATCAGATCGTTTGCTGACTTGTGTTAAAGCTCTATGTGAGCCAATAATAATAATAATAATAATAATAATAATAATAATAATAATAATAATAATAATAATAATAATAATGATAATAATAAACACTAGAAGAATAATCATAGCAACGAAAGACACGGAAAAATCAATAAAACACAAAACAGGGAGACAAAGGACAAGACAAGAAAAGAAAAGTTGGAAGAGAAACAACTACACGAAATATTCATAAGGATGACAAAAGATGAGATTAAAGTAAACACTTTGCATGAATGCGATAAAAGACACATAAGACGAGAAACTGAACCCCTAATAATTGCGGCATAAGACAACTCGATAAGAACCAACTACATCAAAGCAAAGATGGGCCAATCACAAGAAAACAGCAAATACAGACTCTGTGAACAAAGAGACGAGACGATACACAATATAATAAGTGAATGCAGCAAACTGGCCTAAAAAGAATGCAAGAACATACACGATCAAGTGGGAAGGTTATTACACTGGCAATTATGAAAACAATTGCATCTTGTCCGCACAGACGAGTAGCACAAATATAAGCTGGCAACAGTACTGGAAAACGAAAAAAAAATCACAAAGTCCTATGGGGCATGGACATGCAAACTGATACACCCATCCAAGCAAGAAGACCGGGTGTCGGTATAATTACCACGAAATGAAAAGCCTGTAAAACCGTAGACTTTGCCGTTCCAGCTGACAAGAGAGTGAATATCAAGGGGAAGGAGAAACGGAGCAAATACACAGAGCTAGTCAGAGAGATTAAAGGGACATGGAAGATAAAGAAAATCAAAATAATGCCTAACATATTAGGATCACTAGAAATAATCCAAAAAAAAAACTTTGAAAAAAGAATGGGAGAAATTGGAATAAAGAGAATGACTTGTGTTAAGTTTGCAGGTTGAAACAAGTAACGTAGAAAGCAATACAAATTACGACTCAACAAACAAAGGTAGATCAAATAAGAAGTGTATTAGGAAAAGGTATATTAATAGGATATTTACATAATGGTGTCAAATAAGAGAGACCTTGCTGGAGAAACACATCTGCTCTCGGCGGCCTTCGGTGGCTTCTGGTGAACACACACTCAGACTAACTGTGTCTTCCTATTTATGTGTAATTACTATGGACATATGCAAATGAATGTGTGCCACCACAACACCCTCCTCCCAAGATTTAAGTCGCACGGATTTCAATATCTTTTTCTCTTGGGATTTAACATTAATGGTTCATTAAACTTTCTTTTTCCACCTGATCTTTGTGGTTCAGGTGTATATTGAGGCGGTTCCAAATTAAAGGATTCGAATATAATGCCCTTGGTCTCCTCCTCTTCGACTGATGTTGTATAACCACCATCATGTTGTATAATCACCAGCGTTTTTTTTTTAATTTGGTTCAGGTGCCTTTTATGTATATTTTGTGGACCTTTAATCATGTATGTACAATCACCAATATGTTTATCCACTACTCCACATTCCCAGTAAGAAGTATTATTCCTGTTGCACTTGAAATATACTCGATCTCCCGAGTTATATTTCTTTCTTATCATGTGTGTAGTGTTTCGGACAATTACCTTTCTTGGCAATAGTTTTCAAACGTTGATTTCACCTTTGTGGCAAACATTAAATCAGCTGGTGATATGTTTGACGGGGTATTAGGGTGCGGTGTTATCCTATATATTTGAAAAATTTGTTGCAAAGCTTTTTCCGTAGGTATCCCAATGGATTTTTTAAACGCTCGTTTTTACGTGTCCACGAACCTCTCCGTGGGGCCGTTCGATCCTGGATGATACGGCGGAGTAGTGATATGCTTTACTTGGAACGTGTCACAAAATTCCTTAAAGTATGTGGATGTGAATTGAGTTCTATTGTCAGTGACCAGTACACCAAATCGTGAAATAACTCGTGTAGGAATCCTATTGAGTTGGTCGTTGTTGGATTCCTGCAACGCAGTACCTCAGCCCATTTTGTATAACTATCTACTACAATTAAGTAGTAATATTCTCCTACTGGACCAGCGAAGACCATGTGGATTCTCGACCATGGGTGGTCGGTTTCGGCCAAGGTTTGTGTACTATAGGTGGGGATTTTGCCGCTAACTGGCATCCTTCACATCTATTTATTTTTGTAGCTATGTCGACGTCCATGTTACGCCAGTATACGTAGCTTCTCATTAGAGACTTAATCCGATTTATCCCCAGATGTCCTGAGTAGAAGTATCTTAAAACCCTCTTTCGCAACGTTTTAGGTATTACTACTCTCTCGCCATATAATAACACATCGTTACATATGGAAAAAAATTCCTGAAGCTTTTTGTCATTTATAATTTTTCTTTTATATCATTTATATATTCATCTTTATCGGCTTCTCGTTTAATGTCCGACAATGTTACCGGTAGTTCTTTAATGATGTATGCTACCATATTTTTCAGTTCGACGTTTATTCGAATTGCTTCAATCACTGATTCTTCCAAATTATGTTTCTGTGGTATCAGTCTTGAAAGTCCATCCGCATGGCAGATCTTTTTTGATGCTAGATGTTGTCGCTGGAAATCGTAATTCAGTAGGATCGTATCCCAGCGCAGCAATATATTTGCGGTGTATACAGGCAATCCTATTTTTATCCGTAAATTGTGACTAATGCTTTATGGTCTGTTTCAAGTATGAATTGTCTACCATATAATATCGGTGGAATTTAGTCACTGCAAAGATTACTCAACGCTTCTTTTTCAATCTGTGAATACGCCTTCTCTGTTGGAAGCAGCGTTCTTGAAACGTAAGCTATCGGCTTTCTAGGTCCATTAGGCATGATATGTTGAATGCATGCTTCTATGCCGTAGGAACGACGACTATAATTAATTTTGTGTAATAGTGAGTTAGAAATAATTCAGATATTAGTGCGCTCTTTATTTTGTCAAAAGCGGTTTGACATTCTTGCATCCAGTTCCAAGGTGTGTCCTTTTTTAGCAGCTCATTTTAGGGAGCTCGCAAATTATGCACCCCTTCAATAAAAGATTGGTAATAATTTGCGAGGCCTAAGAAACTCTGCAAGGTTGTTACGTTATTAGGTGCTGACATGTTTTTATATTGCCGCAGATATTTCTGGGTCTGGACGTCGTCCATATTTATTTATTATATGTCCAAGATACTTAATTTCGCTCATACAAAAGTCGCATTTATTTTCTTTTACTTTAAACCCGAATTCTTGTATTCGAGTAAATACTTGTTTTAAATGCTCCTTATGCTATTCTAGGAATTTGCACCTGATAACAATGTCGTCCAAGTATGCACATACACACTCAATACCACTTAGCATGGTGTCCATCGCTTGTTGAAAAATGGCAGGCGCTACCTTGATGCCAAAGGGCAACCGGTTGTATTTGTAGAATCCCTTATGCGTGTTGATGCATAGTATTTTTGAGCAATTCTCCTCGACCGGTATTGGTAAATACGCGTCGCTCAAATCTATCTTGGAGAAGATATTACCACCATTCAACTTTGTGAATATTTCCTCTGGGCTTGGTAGAGGGTAATGGTAATCTTGTAATATGCAGTTTAGACCTGTCGAAAAGTCTGCGCACACTCTGATTTCATCATTTTTTTCTTTTACATATACGGTTGGAGCTGCCCAGTCGCTATGTTCTATTTTTATCGTATTCCTGTCTGTTCCAATCTGTCTAATTCTTTATTAATCTTTTCCAACCAAGATTTTTTCTAAAAATTGGGCCGGCGTTTTCTTTAAGTTCAAACGAGGCCTTAAATTTATTGCAACGACCGAATTTAGTCATAAATACATCAGGGAATAATTTTTTAAAGTCCTCTTTTATATTTTCTTTTGTTGGAGTAGTACATTCTATTTTTTTTACAGAATGTATAAATTGGCTTATCCCAGAATAAAAATTTCTCAATTAAATCTATTCCAAACAGGTTTTCGCTATTTTTCAATACGAACATTTTTAATTTCTTCGTAATCCCTTTCAATTTTATCGGAAAGATAACTTCTCCTTCAAATGTTATCTCACCACCAGTTACCGTCCGAGCTTATTTACTTGTTTTCGTCATGGTTGGTTTACCCAACTTTTTCCATGTATTATAGTTTATTATAGAAATATCGGATTCTGAATCCAGTTGTAATTTTATTGGCGTTTTAAATATTTCCGCTTTTATGTATTTTCGCCGATTTTTGTCTAATTTTTCATTTGATTTTCTTTGATGTACTCACTTTCTGGTGAAATTTTTATATCTGCAACAATCGCTTTTGTGTCCGACTTTCTGCAAATGTAGCATTTTTTCTTCTCATAAGGCCAATCCGATTCCCAATGTCTTTCTGCGCATCTCTTACAGTTATATCTAGGAAGAGGCTTGTTATATTCTTTACTATAATTATAATTATTATATTTGGAATATCTCGTTCCGTTTTGACTGCTTTTATTTGTATAGTTCTTGGTTGGTGTGCATGGTTTTCTAACCTTTCTTGCATATGCCACTCCGGATTCTGCTATCGTTTTTAATCCTTTTTTTAGTGTAATGGCCCTTTTACAATCCTCTGCTAATTTCTGAAGTGTTAAATCGTGCTCATATTCCAGCTTAGACAACACTTCTCTGCGTATTTCTGCGTTTTTCGTGGACACTAACCTTTCTGCGAAGATTAGGCATTTAAAATATTCTACTGTTAGTTCCGCTAGCTGTAAATTATCAAAGTTTTTTATTGACAACTGATGCGTATGTCAAATAATCTTGTTTGCCCATCCTCCTTATGTTCATACACAACCATCTCTTATGAAAAAGAGATATATTTGGATTAAATAATTCTCTTAGTAATTTTACAGCTTCCCTGAAATCTAATTTCGTAGCTTTTTTTAGGTAGTATATAATCTACGAACATGCTGTGTTCTCTTATAGCCTACTTCCTGAGTAAAATGCTCACTTTCTGGCTATTTGCCGACTTTTGCAGTCCATTTTAAAGACATCTTCCTATCTTGTATAGTATGCTTCAAAAGTCTCTTCTTCCTCCGGCACATAATTAAATGTGTCCATGCTATTAAATATAGTTTCATGTAAGAAATTAGTAGTGTCGACATATTCTCAATTAGTCTTTAATAGTTCCAGTGTTTTAGCAAAACGTTCATTTTGCCTTTCTTCATATTCAAATTGTAATTTTTTCTGCCTTTCTTCTTGTTCAGGTTGTAATAGCTTCTGCCTTTCTTCTTGTTACAAATTGTAATTTCTTCTGCCTTTCTTCAATTTTCCAGTTTCTTGTTCAATAATTTCTCCTCCTTACATGCATCTAGCTCGGATTGCGCCTTTTATTGCGTCTGCAAAAATTGCATTAACATTCTAAATAAATCTTCCATTTTTTTATATCCTTCAGTAGCAGTAATGCTGTTATGAATAAATATTGTACAAGTTCACATGCAACACAATATCCGTACCATATAACATGACTTGTATTACAAAAAAATAGTTCATAGTTCCTGTTTCCAATAGTAATATCGCTGCTCGAATAATAGTTTCTCACTTCGCTAGCGAGTCAAGCTCACCCAACCACAACATAAGAACTGAGGTTTTTGCTGAAACCACAAAATATGATTTACTTTTCCGTTTTAGGCATTTCCTAAATAACAGCCGAACTTAAGAACAACTCTTTCCATAGAAAAAAAAATTTTTCAACTCGAGTCATAATTGAAAAAAATAAAATGTATGGACTACATTTACTTTTTTGCGTGACGTTTTACTGTCTTATATCCGTTATCCAGTGACAACTTTACTTTAAACAAAAATCTTTCCTTGATGTTAGTTTAACTGTGTTATTTTTTTAAATATCGAAGAGAATAATTTGGTTTACCAAAAGTCTTTAGTTGGTATTTACAGCAATTTAGGAAATCCACTGGTGAACTTTTTTTCTCAGTATGTTACTTCCTTGTAATTTAGTAATACGGATCTGTTCTTCGCAATTTAGTAATGCGAATCTGTTTGTCGTTTTACAAAAAATCACTTTTACAGTTTGTTATTTTTTTAAGATGGATTCCAGGGGAAACGGCGTAAATCGTCGCTTTTTTGCCAGGTTCGAGTTTTTTTTTCTTTGAGACTGCAATTAAAGGTTTTGGTTTGTCTTTTTTTACTAGTAATTTAGTAAATAACATTCTATTAATCGAGGTTTTTTTAAATCTGAATGTAGTTTTTCTTCTTGAAATTTGGGAAACAACCGTTTCTTTCTTTTAGTAGTGTTGTATTTCACGAGAAAAAACATTTTACAGTTTTCCAATGTTCGCTGAATTATTCATTTTTTCCGGTTGAGTCGAACTTCTCTTTAGCGTAAAATCCGTTTTTACGACTATTTCGTTCGTCAAAACTTGTATTCGTTAGAAAGGTCAACCGTTGCGTTGTACTTTTTTTTAGTGAGTTCTTTCCATTTCTTCGTCAAACTGTTATATTTGACGCTCATCCTCGTCGTAATTGTAAAGTTTGCAGGTTTAAAAAAATAACGTAGAAAGCAATACAAATTACGACTCAACAAAGGCAGATAAAATAAGAAGTGCATTAGGAAAAGGTATATTTACAGGATATTTACATAATAGTATCAAATAAGAGAGTCTTTGCTGGAGAAACACATCTGCTCTCGGCGGCCTTCGGTGGCTTCTGGTGGACACACACTCAGACTAACTGAGTCTTCCTATTTATGTGTAATTACTATCCACATATGCAAATGAATGTGTGCCCCCACAACAACTTTACAAATACAACGAACAACACTCATGAAAACAGCTTAAATATTAAGATATTCCCTTGGTTGTGGAAACTACGAGAGGGGCAACAAGTGTGGGCCAGACAAACAGTTGCAAAGGCAAATAATGAAACATAACAATAAACCAAGAACACGGGTAACGCATATCTATAAGTTCTCTAACCCAACCCTGCCCCATGACCACGTCACTGCCCCCAAAATGCTATACAAAATAACTAAGTAGAGACTAGGAGGAAGGAAATCCCGATGAACTGACCAGACTTCAGCCGAACATTGCGAAGAGAGCTAGGACCTTGGGGAGGCTTATTGTAACTCAAATCCAAGCAAAGACTAATGTTTGTTGCCAATGAGAAATCAATGGCAATCAGCTGTTGCGATAATGCAAATGTATTTGCAATGTTATTGAAAGAGGTGGAGAGTACTGACAATATGTGCAGAGTTGTTGTCACTTAGTTTCAGGGAAACCCACAAGCTATTTTCAGGAAAAGGTCTCTGAAGACATGTGTGAAAGCTCCTTGTGAACTAATAATAATAATAATGAAAATAGCTGCGCAAGATAATGAACTTAGAATGAACCACATCCAAGCAGCGATCGGCAAGACACAAGAAAACAACAAATGCAGATTCTGGGGGCAAATAGACTAAACCATAACACACATAATAATGAATGCAGCAAACTAGTCCAAAAAGAATATAAAAAATAGACACGGTTAAGTTCGGGAGATTGTGTATTGACAATTATGCAAACAAATTATTTTTGAAACCCCAGACAAATGGGGCAAACACAAACTAGAAACAATAGTTGAAAATGAAAGTCACACGATCCGATAGGGCATGTATATACCAACGGATAAACTTATCCAAGCAAGAAAGCCGGATGTCATAATTATTTACAATAAAGAAAAGGCCTGCCAGATTATAGATTTTGCCGATCCAGCAGACAACAGTGAAAATCAAGGAGAATGGGAAGCGGAGCAAATACCAGTGAGCTCAAAGAGATCTGGAAAATGAAGAAAGTAAAAATATCACCAATAATAGTGCTAGGGACGATAAAAAGAAATGTGAAAAAAAGAATGGGATAGATTGGAATTAGAGGGATGCCCGAGAAAATACAACAGATTTCAAAAATGTAAACACCAGAAATATTAAGGAACCCCCTTGAATTTTGAAACTAACACAACACATATACTACACACAAACTGCATACAAAAACGGCTACAAAAGCAAACCACAAAGTAACATCATAAGAAATCATTAAAACTGAAACTGAATAAATGAAAAACCGCGCCCAGATTTTTTCTGTGTGAGTGTCACTATAATCAGGCCTCACACTAAATTATGACTGTCAAGAAGGAGGGGAGGACCGATGAGAGAAAGCACTAGCCAGACTTCCGTTGAATATGTGCATAGAAGACTGAGAACTTGGGGAGGCTTTTCGATGTCGCTTGTACTCAAACGGATTTTTTTTTATTTTGACAATCGATTCCTTGCTTATCAATCAGTTAAAGCCACGAGAGCTTTCTCGGGCGGTATTAGGTGCGGCAGTTGCCATTTTTCTCAAAGCTCTAAAACTCTATGAAAGTTAAGTTTCAATAGATTTTTCTAGCTCTGCAACTCCTTAAAAATGGGAAAATAGTCTTGGCATTTTACGAGACCTGGGATTCTTTTTTAGCAAATCCCCGTCCAATTCATCATTTTCTGGTTCGCCTTAATTGAATAGTAGCCACTCCCCCATACACGCCATACATTTACAGAAAGTGCAAAAATTAAAAAATATCAAACCAAAATAGCGCACATAGGATACATGTCTAGTGTCTGGTGATTTTTAGTAGTCGCCGCCTTTACTAAACAGAGATTTTAAGACACATCTTTTAAAGTGTAATTTATCTGGGTTTTTTTCAATTATTAATGTCAAAATTGTTATATATATTTATATATATATATATAGATATATAGATATATGTGTATATATATATATCTGTATGTGTGTTTGTGTTTGTGTGTGTATGTGAGTGTGTGTTTGTGTGTTGTTTGTCTATCTGAACATCCTGTATGCATGGTCATCAACGGTGATTTCGGGGATGACTAATAAGCCCAATCGTTGTTTAAAATTTCTTCTGTAGTGAGAACAGGATATGGTAGCATTGCAGCTCTTCTCTGCATCCACTTTTCGGTTACTTTCGTATTTGCTGGCACCGTTATGAATAGGGGGCTGGCTCTATTCTATACCTGGCTGTCTACTTCCATTGTCAGGGGTCCACGTTGGGGGGCTTCAGTGATGCCTCAAGGTGTGCTTAAATCGTTTCCTCTTGCCGCAATAGAAGCGCTTGCCATGTTGTAGTTCAGCAATCAGAACCCTTTTGTGGCAGTCTGTAGTTGGACATGCAAACTACATGACTAGCCCAACCAAGCTGTACCTTCAGAAGAATTGTGGAGATGCTTGGGAGCTTAGTATGTGTGAGGACTTCTGTGTCTGTTTTCCTTTCCTGACAGCCTATGCCAAGTATTTTCTCGATCTGGTAGTGTGGAAGTGATTTCATTTTCTAGCGTGACTTTGATGGGCATTCAACGACTCACATCCATAGAGTAAGTTTATGAGTATGACATTTTTAGACTTTGGTCTTTGTCATGAAAGTGAGTTTTCTTCTGCTTCACACGCACTTCCAGAATCTGCCAAACGTCGGGCTTGCATTACCAGGCCTTGCGTTGATTTCATCATAAATGACTACCTTACAAGAGAGCGTACTGCCTAGTTAGGTTAACATGTCAACCGCATTGAGTCTCTGCACTACGATGTAAATTTTGTGTTCGGTATATGGTTTTCCTAGAGCAGACTGATGCATAACCATGGCTTCCTTGATATTAATTGTGAGACCAAAGATTTTACAAGTCATCGACAATATAATTGCACTGTATTGCATCCCTGCCTACGAAGTAGTGTTAAGGGCACAGCCATCAGCAAACAGAACGTTATTTACAGTGTCTAGTGCAACCCTTGAGTATGACTGTTGCATTGTAAGGTTTAAAACTGATCCGTCAAATTTGTACCTGATTACAATGTCCACATCAGCGTCTAGGAAGGCATCCGTTAATATCGAAGAGAACATGAGGCTGAACATGCTGGGAGTAACAACACCCCCTTTTTACACTCCATTTGTGACTTCAAAAGCGTCAGAACTCACCCCCAGATTTTTCACTCTGGCCATCATTCTACAATGAAACTTACGTATGGTAGCAAGGAATTTTCTAGGACACGCATACTTTGCCATTATTCTCTAGAATTCTACTTTGCTTACGCTATCAAAGGCTTTCGTCCGATCAACATACGTCGAGTATGAGTACATTTTGTTCTTGGAACTTTTCTCAGGGCTATCTAGCGGCAAACACCATATCCGTAGAGTCATGATCCTTACCGAATCCACCTTGGCTCTCTAGCAAATGTTTTTTTTTTTCAGATGAACTATGAACCTGTTCAGCATTACTAGTGGCATTATCTTGCCTGCAATGCATAGCAAGGCTATATCCTGTCTGGTGGTTACCTTCATGCTGTTATAGTTGTATGATGAAAGCATATTTGACTTCTTCTTCTACCAGATTATGGAGAAGAGCTAATGGGATTTTTCAATCAGGCTCTTGCCGCGTTCGTTATATATCTCAGCTGGGATTCTGTTGGAGCCAAGCGTTCTCTTACTTGTCTGTATAATCTTCAAACGATTTTATCTTGAAAACCATCTAACATTTTATTTATAAAAATTTAAATTATAGTATTTCGTTGGAAATGTGTTTTCCCAATAGCTATTTAACTTATTGCTATCGCTGAATCAGATTGTTTCTCGAATATACAATTGTTTAAATATTTCAGTGACCATCATTTGTTTACTATGAAGCACTGTTTCTGCGATTTTCATGTAGTTACGCATCAATATATATATATATATATATATATATATATATATATATATATATAAGTAGATTGTAGTTTGCTTGAAGCATTGTTGAAGAAAATTATAAGGTAAAATTAAAAGCCAAGAACAATGCGATATTTTTTTATATAGAGTAAAATTAAATGAAAACAAAAGAAATAAATTTCTTTTCTTTTGTTGTTTGTTTTTTTCTTTTTCACACAAATTTTAACACAAATTACTGTTCTTTAGAGTTAAAATTTGTGTGAAAAAGAAAAAAACAAACAACAAAAAAAAGAAATTTATTTCTTTTGTTTTCATTTAATTTTACTCTATATAAAAAAAAATCTCGCATTGTTCTTGGCTTTTAATTTTACCTTATATATATATATATGTGTGTGTGTGTGTGTGTGTGTGTGTGCGTGTGTGTGTGTGTGTATGTGTGCGTGTGTGTGTGTGTCTTTGTGTGTGATTTGTTCCTTGCTAATCGAGTTAGAGATAGCCTCGTCGTCGGATTTTAATCTTCCGACCGGCTGTAATTGTAACTCCCTGGTGATGATTTACGAAAGGATTAATTTCAGAACTCGGTTTATATGGTTGACCACTCGAAGTTAAAATTACACTCGATCACTTAAGCTCACATGCGCAGAGAATTATGTTATTATCCTATGACCTGTCTGACTGTCATTAAATGTTTCGCTCTCTTTCTCTCTCTCTCTCTCTCTCTCTCTCTCTATATATATATATATATATATATATATATATATATATATATATATATATATATATATATATATATATATATGTTAATATCGATTGTATTCATCGCGGTTAAAGTTTGCCGTCTGTTTTGTTTTTTATGAAGGGCATAGGAATCTTCCGGCCGGTTATAATCACAACTCTCTGCACTGCTGATACTCGAAAAGGATGAATCATTAGTGTCTGTACGTATTGAAAACGTAATTAACGTTGTTTAAGATATATATATATATATATATATATATATATATATATATATATGTGTGTGTGTGTGTATATAAATGTATATATATATATATATATATATATATAAATGCGTATATATATTTATAAATGTGAAAGTGTATGTATTTCTGTGTATGTGTCTGTCTGTGAACATTTCCCTACACAATATCTGTCGGTATTCAGTCTACAGATTCGATCTTTGATATACAGGGTACTGAGATTTAGGAAACACTTTGTAATCGGTTTTCGGCCATAAATTCGGTTGTTAAGGGGTTAAAATTCAACGATTAGACCTTTGAGAACTCTACTAAACTTTTCGCTAATTTTGAGTCTAAACACTTGAAACTTTATATATAGTTTACTCGGACATGGATCTGGCTTAATAACTTGATTTGAGGCCAAAACAATAAATGTAAATGCATCATAATAGGGGTCAAATTAAAAAAAAATGGCCGCTGCGATGTCTACCAAATTACTCAGAAATTTTCCAGTCTAAATATTTGAAATTTATTATAAAAATCGATATTGAGTTTTACATATCATATTAAATTTTCATATAACGGTGTCTTATTAAATTAAATTATTAGATATATTACCGCTCTAAAAATCGTGTGTGTACAAAAAACAAATACTGGAATTATACCTATGCGAAGAAATGAAATCATTCTATGTGTAACCATAAACTATGTTGATCGATATTGCGTAATGTAATTTTAATGAATTATTATTATAACTATTTTTAAATTAAATGGATTATTTATTATTTAAATTTGCTTAGGATTTGAATAATTAATAATAATAAACTAATAAAGGGACAGGCAAAATTTAAAAAAAAACTTATATGTATTAAAAGTTGAATGCTAATCAATTATCACGTGACGCAAAATTTAGCAATAGATAAGAAATCCTAAATGAGGAATAATAAAAATGTAATCAAATTAAATTAACTTCTATCTTTAATAGACGCGCCGAGGGTATGTGCGGAATCCGCCACAATAGGCATGACCACTTTTTTTTCTAAATTGCTTGAAACACATTGAATAAAATTGATGATATTTTCCATTGTAAGAAGTATTCCCGCGTATATATATATATATATATATATATATACATATATATATATATATATATATATATATATATATATATATATATATATATATATATATATATATATTTGAGTGATATGTGTGTGTGAGTGGGGGGTGTGAGTGTGTGTGTGATACATGTGTTTTGGAATGTTATATTATTAATAATGTATTCGTTCCCTCAATTTGCCGGCACAATAAAGGCACGTGAGGCAAATCGCTCTAACCTATCAAAACACACATTAATGTAATAAATGTTTATAAGCATTTGTAAGTCATTGCGTTGATGGAAATTTCTGTTTATTTTTGGAGGAAAGGTGGTTGTTTTAAATAGAGCGGTTGTGAAAAACCTCCACATTGGAAACAAATGAACCCCGATGTTCGAGCTGATATTTAAGCTTTGGATGTTTGTTATTTACACTTTAAATGAACTGGAATTTTGTTTTGAAAACCCGGAGAGTTATTTTTGGGCTGATTGATTTAAATTAATAAACCATGTATCTAGCTTTCAAAATACACTCACGAACAGTCAATTAAAAATGGATTTTGTAATCGAGTTACAAAATACTATTTACATTTTAAATTTGAAAGTCAAGCAAACATATTATGTCAATCTCCAAATATTTGGAAGATTAAAATGATGAATAAAAATTCCAAATAAAAAGATGACCGATCGAACCAAATTCTATTTATCAATAAGCGCCGAGTATATTTGACACATGGAGAGCAATACAAAACTTTTCACCATGGCTTTCGTTGGACACGTGATCTTAATATACTATAATTAGTGTCTTCTCTATGAATATAGATTTGGCGTTCAAACCCCACTGTCGTTATAATAAAGGTCCACCTTTAAAATAGATGGAACAGTAGGACACTAGTAACCAGGCAGCTTGTCTAATATATATCAAATAATCTTCCACCACAATTTATTTCGCTTCGTATCTTATTCCTTTATTTTCATAAGAGGTTAATTCATTAAATGTGCATGAGTCGTTTAAAGATTTGCAACGACTGATGTAACATAGTATTTCGTTCCTTTCCGCTTTTTCCAAACGGGTATACCCCAAAAGCACGTATTACGCGCTTTAGTAATATCTTATTACATAGATCAGATTTCTGATGTAATTTAAACGTGAGGCTGGAAGAGGAGGAAATGATATTATTTGTTCTCCTTTGCTGTATACACAGGGGGGTTATATCATTAAATTAATGACGCTCTTCTGCCAGAATAAACATATATGCAGACAGTGAACACCGACACTCATATGTATAGTGCATATATATATATATATATATATATATATATATATATATATATATGTGCGCTTGTGCGTTTATGAGAGTTATTCCTCATATTTTCTTCTCGCATTCTAACACACTTTTTCCTCTTATATCCTCTTGGTATATGGACGTGTATTTTTAAGTAGACTATCGCTCATCGATATATATATATATATATATATATATATATATATATATATATACATATGTGTCAGTGTATATATGTACACGTCTCTCACTACGTTTATCTATCTATCTATATATATATATATATATATATATATGCATATAGATAGATAGCTAAGTAGATATATAAATACCCGTTCACATACATCTTTCGCGAAAAAGCGAGAACCCAGAATTAGATAAAATCGAGCAACTGGATCGACAACGGACAACGCCAGGCCAAAAGTTGGTTTCACTGTACTGCATCTCATAAGTGACGTGCTCCGACATAGGCGCGAACCCAGGTCGTCGCACGCATTACGTGTGCAATACTGACGACCTAACCATATGGACCACGGCGCAATCTATTGGCTATGTCTCGATTTTTTAATTCTTATATATGTATCCAGTTCTACATTCTACGATGTGACAAGCAACGCGTCCCATACAATTAAGATAATTACTGCTGGTATGCAGGCGGTGAATATCACATCTGCAAACATTAACTGAAATTAGCCGACTCCCCAGACACGATTTCGGAAAAAATATTTATTCGGGGAGATCACGTCCCTACGGAGGATGAATCGTTTTGTACTACACATTTTTGACATTAAGACGATATTATAGATAGATATATAAATACCCGTTCACATACACATTTCACGATAAGGCTAGAACCCAGAATTAGATAGAATCGACCAATTGCTTCAACAACGGACAACGCCAAACCCATATCATCATTGATAATAAAAGGCAACACAAGAGTATATCCGACAATGTCGAGTGATGACACCAAGAAGCTTCTTGAGCTCTTTTGGGAAGGCTAGAATTGCCCAAGTGCAGAGGGCATCCGAGTGAACGGGATGAGTGGATACCATCTCTTTGGAAAAAAAGAGGACTGGATGACAAGTTTATGATCTTTGTGACACGGAGGTGATCTCATTGACATAGGAACACACCACAGTGTCGGCGTCAATGTTCATTTGTCCGCTGATAATTGACCACCTCCGATTGAAATGGGAGCAATTGCCAGCAGCTTTAGAAGGGGAATACTCTGAGGAGCAGACTCCCCTCGATGCAATTAAAAGGATGATTGAAATCAAACAACATGGCGAGGGCATTGTTTACTTGGGAAAGCGGATATCCGGTTTGGCCAGGAGAGGCTTACCCGACAAGAAGCTGAGAGAGTTGACTTGTGCAGACGTTATTGGCTGCTATATTGGAAGAGGCGTTGAAGTATACAGACGTCCGAGCCGATGTTATAAGGGACGGTCCGGTCGGACTGCAGGAAGCAGTTGAAGCGGTCCGGAGTAGGGAACAGGTATGGACGCGAATTCGTTGTCCCTGGTTACAGGAAAATGATACGGAGAGATGTAGTGCTAACCGAGAGTATCGACAGAGGTGGGTCAAGAAAACTCCCCTTCGGTTAGGAGGGGGCCCCAACGGGTATACGAGTAGGAGGGAATTCCATTACGACTCCTCAGAGAAGGAGAGGAATGGCTCCTGCGTGCCTGTAGATGGGAAAGAACTTGAGTAGAGCATTAGTCGATCTTTGAGAAACGAGGTCACTATAGTCATATGGCTGGTCGATGTACGCCGCACTGTAGGTTAGGAAGAAGAAAGGATAAAGAAAGACCACCCCCTGTCCCACCAGAGAAGAGAATGGCAGTTGAGATCGCCTCCCGCCTGTCCAGGAGAGGTTTAGGGAAGAGAGCAACAGGGTTACGACCTGATAACCCTTCCAGACCAGGAAGCCAGGCCAGCCAAGTGGCCAGGGGTCATCTGAGTTGCTGGAGATGTGGTCAGTTCGGTCATATGGCGCGAAGCTACCAGAAAAAGAAATGCTGGCGTTGTCGAGAGCCAGGCCATACACGAATAGAGTGCTCCCGAAAAAGATGAGACTCCTTGATGTTGAAGTAGAGAGAGTGGCCGTTACCTGAGGTTGACCAAGGAGGAATAAAAAGCGTAAAGCGAATTGAAGTTTGCTGTATATTTAAAAAGAGACGAGATCTTAGATGCCAGATTATTATATGGTGGTGGGGGGTGTAAAGGTCACAGCCCTGATCGATACAGGCGCCTAGCTGACACTGATTAAGTCCAGTGCTTATCGGAAGATGGCCGCCCGAGGACGTTTGTGTACGGTTGACCTGGAATTGACACAGGTGGATCAGAGCCGACTACGCCTGGAAGGACTGACCAGTCCCCCCTATGAAGTAGAGGGGTGAGGGGCAATTACAAGCCTATGTGGCGCCCGATTTGTTTGATTAATATTGGGTGAGGAATTAATATAGGGATAGGATTGGCTAGAGAAAAATGGGACCAGCGGTTACCTATGTTCCACCGACCCTGTGGCTGAAGGGGAAGGTTATTTCCCTATGTGGCCGAACACAGCTAAATGACCTGTGGGTGGTGAATTGAGACGATACGGAAATTCCTCCCCGGGCGATAGTGTCCACATCTGGACAGATCCAGGGGCGAAGGAAGGGAAGTCCTGATGGGTACCAGGTGACGTCCCTAGAAGAAGTGGGAGACACGGATTAGAAGTGGCGATTAGTGACGCTATAGTGAGTGGATTTGGAAGCTTCCCGGTGCTGTTAACAAATAATTCCTGTAAGACGGTACAGGTTAAACGTGGAAACCACGTAGGAACAGCCTACCCTGTTAAGAGAGTTCAAAGAATAAGGACATGGGGTAGAGAAGTGACGCGGGATTGGTGGTAATCATCCAGAATAAAACAGTGATAACACCGCTTGAGTACCAGAGGAAGGTGATCAAACTGCTAGAGCATAATGGAGATATTATCGTTTCCAGCGATCGGGAACTGAAATGTACAAACCCAGTCACGATTGTTACGTTGTCGTATCATAAAATGAGTGTTTGTTGTATTGTCTATTTATAAAGGATTGAGTGTTTGATTATCTTATCAGAGTTAATGTCGTTGTGTGTGTGATCGTCTAGTTGTCTTTCTATTACATATGTTCATATGCTGTTAAGTGTGAATATGTGTGTGACATGTCATGTATTTTCAACATACCTTCTGGCATTTTGTTGTTCAATTTGGAACATCTAGTCTGGGAGGGAGACTGGTACCAGTTTTTTTTGGGGGGATGAAGATTTATTTCACTCCAAGACAAGAAATTGGTTCTATAGTTTTGTATTCACCTTCCAGTTTGATCGCAGAAGATTGGAAAGTGAATTTGGACTGTGATTTTTTCTTCTAGGTCTTATTTCTACCACGTCAGCGTTCGTCCCTACCCAGCGAAGGGAAGGAGACAACGGCGAAGCCGTCCGCTCTCTTCCAAGTCCCAACCAAATCTCCTCGATTCAGCTAACGTGATCACATGACTCACACGCAATCCAATCAGCTGATCTTGACTTCCGGTCAACGTGTCTACACAATAACTCACACTCTCCCCCTCTCTCTCTCTCTCCATTCTCTAACGCGATGAAGATTGATACGGGAGACCACCCACCTGTAAGGTTGAAGCCCTTCTGAACCGCAATTCATAAAAGAAAAATTGTAGAGGAGGCTGTGTCTGAGATGTTGGAGGCGGGGATAATTGAAAAATCAACCTCGCCTTGAAGTCTCCCCGTGGTAATCGTGGAAAATAAAAACGGGGGACACAGATTTTGTGTGGCGTCCCGGAAGCTGAATGCCATTACCAAAACCTTAGCGATGACTCTGCTCCTAATAGATGATATACTGGCTTGTTGGGTAAAGCGAAAGTGTTTACCCCCCCCCACATGTAGACCTAAAATTAGGTTACTGGCAACAAACCCTGTTTTCGGAGATCAAGAGAAAGAAGATTTTGCATGTAATGCGGTACTATTTACTCCGGTCTTTTCACAATTCAGGTCGATAGTCTTACGGGCGTTGCAGTGGTTTGCGGTGGCATACTTGAACGATATTTTAATCTTCTGACGAACGCCTGAGGATCCCTTTGCACATTTGACGGAGGTATTCAAGAGGTTGCGCCGACATCAACTGAAAATAAAGCTACCCAAGTGTCAGTTTCTTAAGAAGAAAACCAAGTATTTTGGATTTCTGGTTGATGAGGCAGGAATAAGACCGGACATAGACAAGGTGGAGGTTATCAGGTCTCTACCTTAGCCGAAAACCGTGCGCCAAGTAAGAGGGTTACTTGGAATGATCGACTATTATCGCCGATTTACCCTGCGTTTAGCCGACTGGCTGCTCCCATAATAGAGTTAACAAAAAAAAACATGTCCATTATAAATGGGCCCCAGAATATCAGATGGCTTTTGACACCCTGAGAAAGCAGTTGACGACTATACCGTTGTTTGCGTATCCGGACCTAAGTAAGCCTATGTTACTGTATACAGACACGTGTGCCACATGTAAAAGGGTGGTGTTTACTCAACCGTACCCTGAGAAGGAAGTTCCCGTGCCTGGCGTACATGAATTATCCGAAACCTGACAGAGGTGGCCAGTTATTGTGAAAGAAGATTTTACTATTCTATATGCGGTACGAAAGCTAAATTATTATCTGAGTGGGGCTGAAGTTGTGGGCAAAAACTGACCACAAACCGTTGAAATATGTATTTGAGGCGGATTGCGCGAACAAGAAAATCCAGCAGTGGACAGTCAAGTTGTCCGGTTATCAGTGCCGAATCGAATATTTGCAAGGTAAGGAGACCACCTGTGCGGATCTTCTGTCCCGGATTCCAGGGCAGCTGGAATCCGAAGCCATCGGACTGGAACCGGTGGTGGATGACAGGGCTTTCCAGGTGGGAGTGATTAATTCCCACACCGTAAAGGCAGGACCTGACTGGAGTGAGACATAGGTAACTGAAGCTGAGCCTATAGTTGACCCACATTGGGCCGAAATAATCGAGGCAGGTCAAGAAGATACAGAATTACCAGGGCTAAGAGCTCGGGTGGAGGAAGGTCGAACCCAAAAATACATCCTGCACCACGACAGGCTGTACTATATTGCTGGTCGGGACGGAGAAATGGAATTAAAGATGGTGGTACCGGGCCGACTCCGGAGAGAAGTCCTAGATCAAACCAATGAGAAAGCAGGACACTTAGGAACCGAAAAAAAACGTGGCAGTTGATATTTAGAAATTATTATTGACCGAGACTGGTCAAAGATGTTGTAGAATGGGTAAGCGTGTGTGTAAAATGTCAGACTCACAGTAGAGATCAACCGCTTGCTCCACTGGCGGAAAGAGATGTTCCGCAGTATTCTTTCCAGCAGTTGAGTCTGGAAATTTCCTGACCCTACTCCTTAACGGAGCGTGGTAATCATTATATCTTAAGCGTAGTGGGCTGGTGCACTAACTGGCCAGAGGCTTAGGCAGTGCCAGATTAGACCGCCCAGTCGGTCGCCGATTAACTCCTGGGTTAGAATTATCTGAGGTATGGGTGGCCAGAGCAATTAGTTATCGACAATGGTTCAGATAATGTGAATAAAATTATGAAGGAGGTACTCGACAAACTTGGCGTCCGGCATATGATGACCTTATCCTACCACCCCCAGAGTAACTCCAAGGTCGAGCGATTTAATAAGACGCTGGTGGATATCCTGAGTAAGTTTTTTACTGATAATCCGGCGGAATGGGATCGGTTACTCACACAAGCCTTAGCAGCAGTGAGGTTCACGATGAATGAAACCTCGGAATTTTCACCCTTGGAATTTTTGTTTTGGAGGGATGTGATTGACCCGATAGACACTCTCTTGAGGCCGCGTAGGAAATATCTGGGGGGGGAGTATCACCAATTTAGTTTGGAACAGCACCATAGAGAATTGCCGAGTGAACAAAGATAGAAGGTATGTGGAGTTCAAGGTGGGAGATCCTGTGTATTATAAGGTGCAAACTCGAGAGGGGAACCTGGATAACGTTGGCCTCCTTACTATCGAATAGTAGAGCAAACTGGCTTTCTTTCTTTTCTAATATGGAGCCAGGTTTCAAGGACGATTAAAAGGGGACATGCCAATGACATTTAGTTGGCAAAATTGGAATATGATGTAAAACTCGTCCCGCGAAAATCGGGGAGACGCCAATACAAGGCTACTTTGGTTGTATCTCAAGAAATGGAAATCTCCGATGAAGAGGGAATACCCGTTCAACTCGACGTAGATGTTATGAGGTCGCTTAGAAACCAGAGTAATAGAACGACGTCAGTTCCTCGGGGACCCCAAGCAACCGGAAACCGGCGCTAATCCGAGCGGATTTCCGATCCGAGAAACACAAAACGCGTCGACCTTGGAAATGACCCTAGGGAGGGGTTAAATGGGGACAGTGAAGTTCTGTCGGAAGGGTCGAGCGGAACTTGGGAGGATGAGGATCAAATCCCTCTATCCTTATTAAAATAACGGCTGTCACAGAGAACGGAAGGGCCTAAAGAAACGCTGCTACCATGTAACGCCCCTAAAGAATAGCTTGAGGAGGGATGCGCCCAGAAGGAGAGAGAACGAAGGGGGGAAGTTGGACCCCAAAATTAATTCGGATAATACCCCAGTGAGGTGAGATGCTGTTCGCACATAGAAATTGAACAGGATATAAAACTAAGGGAAAATGGGAGAGAAATGTTGACATTTTATTTTGGAGTATGAAAAGAATCGACTATTTTGGAGAATAGGGAGCAGTCATTCAAGTTTGAACGAGTCAATCTAAATGAAATAAACTGGATAGATATAATAATAATTAAAAAAATGAAAATTGAAAAGAATGGGAGTATTATTTTAACAGATTTTGTAGAGATATAAATTTGAGAATTGAATTGTTTTTGGAAACAATTATTTTTTTTTGTTTTTTCCCTTCTCTTCCTCCTCAGTTGGGAAGAATCTCTCTCATGAAATGGGAGAGCTTTTAGTTGAATTCACTTATTCCGCGATTAAATTGACTTTTGGGAAGAAATAGAATTTTGCCTCAGTAGTGAAGGATTTCTTAAGTGCGGAATAAGAGACCACAAGACGCTAATTAAGTGGGAAGTCAGTTAAGGATAATTAGAGGCATTGATTTCAGCGTTTAAATGGACTTTTGAAGAATTAGAAGTATACCTCAGTCAGGAAGGGGTTCATGAATTGCGAAATAAGGGCCAAGAAGGTCGCAATTAGAATGGGAATTTATTGGAAATAATTATTAGTATCATCGAGTGAAGTAATGGATTAATTGTAAGGCACTCGATAGATATAAAATTGAATGCTTCGAGGTGCTACATAGAGCGGACTCCAGAAACCATTTAAAGATTTTGGAGTCTGTCTCTATCGCGGTGCGGAAACCTTCTTTGTGCCGGCAGAAAGAAAAAATCTAACACATTGTTTCAATTTGGGGAACTGTGAATCTTTTCTCCCGTTTTTCCCCCTCGTTGTGCCAATATTTTAATCGTTTTTTAAACGTTAATAAACTTTATTTTAATGCCCCCGTAATTTTTGGAACATTCAATAGTTCCCCATCAGAACTCTTCACGTTCGACATAGTATTATGTTTACGCTATTGATTTTCTCCTGATGAGATTATAGCTGAAAGAGCTTGCGAGAGACTTCCGCCCATTATATTTAAAAAAGTATATATATATATATATATATATATATATATATATATATATATATATATATATATATATATATATATATATATATGTATGCAATTATATATATATATATATATATATATATATTAGAGAGAGAGAGAGAGAGGAGGGAGGTATATATATATGGGACTATGTTTCTACACTATTCATATCAGAACTGTTTGATAATTTGTCATTTGCATTTTACTATATCATCCATGTATCTATTGAATTAGAAAACAGCTTCGAGGAATTATTGATTACATATTGGAACAAATCATCATACACTTGACACATTTAGTCAATGGCAATATCTAGTTGACTTACAAATATGATTGATTGCTTTATTTTACACGTTTATTTAAACATAAATATTTCGATACTCTTACGTTGGTATGAGCTTATGATTATTAACTCTAAATATTTCAACCTCTTCTGTACTCATCAAGCAATTAACTCTAAAATAATAATTATGTTTTTCTTCTGGTTTATTGCACATGATGCATGTAAAGGTCCATATACTTTAGTCCAATCCATTAAGCTGAGAATAATGCATTCCTATTGTTAAGGATGTTTTCCTTTCTAGAAAAACACGCTATTCAAAGAGGATATCAGCTTTTTCGTAAGTGCAAATGGAAAGTATGCTAACCGTTAAAAAGTAGATTTCGTGCTAAAGATTTGTCCTTATTATTTAACGTGGCTTATCCTATACCCATGTGTATAAACAATGCACTCCAAGAAACATATAGCCTCTCAATAGCTTCTCAACACACACGAGGGGCCATTTCCTATGGGGAAGCTGTATTTTGCAGATCACAAAGATATTTGCAGATATCAAAGATACCCTAAACTACATATTTTTCTCAAATATATATATATATATATATATATATATTAAGATTGTATGAGTAGTTGTTAAGGTTATTATAGTGCACTATTAAAGCAAAGATAAAATTAGTGTGATGAATATAAAATTATATATTAAATATTTTACCTGTTCAAATATAAACAATAATTTTTTCTTGGAATATCGGATCGAAATATTAATTATCATATAACATAATTGTGACCATTAATGAAGAATCCCATCCAAATCTAAACTATTTGAAAGCAACAAAAATTATTACGCCACAAGAATCAATGTTAGATATGAGATAGTATCAAAATCCGTCCAAAACCATATATCACTGCCGCATCAATCTGTTTGTCTGATATAGACTGGTATATATATATATATATATATATATATATATATATATATATATATATATATATATGTATATATATATATATATTAATTTTATTTATACAAACATTAATGGCATTAATATACCTGCTCTGTTCACTCATTGAGCAGTATTTTGGTAGACACATGTTGTTTCATTGGTTGTACTTCTAGGAAACTAAACTCTACTGGCTATATATATATATATATATATATATATATATATATATATACATATATATATATATATATATATATATATAGACTGGTAAATAGATATAGACTGGAGATATAGACTGGTAATTATGAAGTGATAGAGCATCACTCTAAGCTAGTGGGTGTGAATATAACCGCTGAATAGTCACTATAATAATTGCTAGGAAAGTAAATCCTAAACTGAGTTACAATCTATGGCCCTACGAAATGCTAAACTAATGTATAACTATGCATGAAATAAGATGAACGGGTTGTCGAAAAGGACCCGCACAACAATTGCCACATGAACAAAGAAGGCCGCCTTCTATAAAGTATAAGAATCTATCAAATGATCTTGAAGATGAACGCGGCGTCATGTGAAAAAATACCTTATAGTTATTCTAAAAATGTAATCAGAAAAACAAAAAACAAAAGCAAAACAGAGACCCCATCAATACGCATGAATATCTTGAAATCTAATTCGTATGCAAATCATATATTGCCAGCTTGGACAGACAAACTACTTACGGAGAAGGAGTATGCTTTCAGAATTGTGGGTGTTAACCGCAATGTGTGTATGTGGCTTACTAAGCGTTACAATTTTGCTCGAAAACACAAAACCACAATTGTTAATAATCATAGTTTGTAAACACAACACGAAAAACGTTTCAGTAAGCAAATTAAATTGACTGCTCATATAATTAATAGTTTCTGAAGTATTAATAATACTTCCATGCTTATCAGTTTGCATTAAGAAATTTGAAGTTGTTGCCTGGCGTCTGTGCCTATAATAGACGTAGGTCTGTTTTGTCAAATTCGCTAGATGTTAAGGCAAAACGATAAAATGTATAAAAGTAAATACTCACTTAAATGTACGGGAAAATACATCGAGAGGAAAACATGAAAATGAGAGATTTAAATTAAGAAAAATCATTCACTGCCAGATTACATTTCATATTTGCCTTTTCTTTTTGATTCTACTTAAAAAGTATCATTATTGAAATACGTTGAACATTTGGCAAATTATCTTTCTATACCGTTAAACACTATCATGTATACATTGGTACAGAGAGCATTTTTATCATTACCTAAAAAAGGATTTATACAGGAACGAAGTATCAATACAACTCCCGTCTATATATGCAGCACTGTTCATTGAAAGGCTAATCCTATAAGACTTTGATGCCATGCAAGTCCGATTCCATTGACTCCCTCTTATGATAGCAAATATTTTATGTGGGGAAAATCTAGGTACACAATTTTCTGATTATTTCATAGTGTTTTTTATTAATGTATCTAGACATTCCCTATGGGTTTTTATTCGTTTTATTGTATCCACACCAATACTTTTCCATATGCTTATAATTATTGTTACCTGACTTTTATGCAAAAAATATTGTTTGGGCCTAATATAATGACTCGATTCGATGCATAAAATGTCTAATATGACGTTTATATAAAGTTTTCTGTTTACTAGTGTTGAAAACTCTTTTACATATAAACAATCTAAAAAATAAGTCATGCAAGTAATTTGTTGAATAAGTAAGCAAACCCTCCCTAATGTCAGGCATTAATATAAGTAAGATGTAAAAGTAATGCAAAATAATTGTGGAAAAAACACCGCACAATATTATTCCTTTCAAACAGCTACATTATGGAAGGTTTAATCGATGAATACTTTACAGTTAGAAAGCGTTAATTTAATTGTCGTTAATCTGAAATTTAAAAAGAGAGTGCATATTAGCCCTATGTTTTCAACTGTTTATTTACTCTTCTGAGTAGGAGAAAATGTAGAAGTTTAATATAAATAAAAAGATGTCTACAACAGCAAAAAGCTTACTAAATTTCGATGAACTACATTACACATTTACGCATGGGTAAACCTGTTGTGACGATAGCATTTACGTCTGCAATTTAATAAATTAACCAAATATACGGGTTTATCATCCGGAACAGAAACATATATTTATCGGTAGAACTAATACCCCCAACACACATGCACACACACGCCCGCGCATATATATATATATATACATATATATATATATATATATATATATAAATATATATATTTATATATAAATATATATATATATATATAAATATATATATATATATATATATATATATATATATATATATATATATATATTCTTCCATTTTCACCCCAAACAAAGCACAGTGCAACTTTGATGTGGTGGGGGGCTATTATCGGGGACATAAGTTGAAGAGATACAAGGAAAGGAGTTGAGCAGCAATATGTCTGTTCGTATTACACTTAAACTTCTGCATGTCAGTACAGTTGGAGAAACAGGAAATCAAATGGTGTTCCAGAGTAACAGTATAGGGAAAGAAACATTTAGAATAGAAGGCCTTATTACATCTATAAATCATTGCTATGTAGAGGTGGAATTTTCCTCAGTGTCGGGTTTGTAAGCGGTATTTTTGTCAATAGGGTACAAAGGTTTGTAGTTCCTCAGAGTATCTACCATTAAAATACTTGTAGGGCAGGCAGAAGGATGCAATATTTCGTCGATTGAACATGGGTGAAATCTTGCATGACAGTTCGGAACCTATCATGTTGGCGGCTTTCTTTTGAACCTAGTCCAGGAATAATAGCAGATAAACCAGCCACAAACTGACAACGATACTCAATACATTGTAGTATTGTAGAACTATAGCGTGCATTTAGGTGTAAATTACTCTCTAGCACGTTAGAGAGCGTCCACTTTTCTTGCAGCGTCCCTGGCAATGCTCTCAATGTATGTGTGTTTTATGTTCCCTGTGAACAATAACCCGAGGTACTTCAGGTAATATAACTCTAGACATAGCTATTAATGTTTGAAAAAGTTTATTGTAATTATTGATGGAAACAAGCTTCGCCTTTTCAGAATATATATATATATATATATATATATATATATTTATATATATATATCCATGTATATATATATATATCCATATATATATATATCCATATATATATATATATATATATATATATATATTATTGGCGCAACACACATCTTTAAACACCCCTGGACCGTCTGGAGCCCAGGTTGGTGTAGAGAGAGAGAGAGAGAGAGAAAGAGAGAGAGAGAGAGAGAGAATAAAAAGGAACAAACCGTATTATGTGTTCATCAACGTTTCATCTTTATTTCGAGACTTCCTAAATAAATAAAGACGAAACGTTGATGAACACATAATACGGCGTGTTCCTTTTTATTTTCTCTATTTTGTCGGAATACTATTTCCATCATTTTCATCATATATATATAAATATATATATATATATATATATATATATATATATATTTATATATGTATAAGTGAACGTGTGTGTCTGCGTGGCTGTGTCTGTGTACAGTTCCCTACGCAATAACTCTGTCAATTTTTAGTCTCGAAATTTTATATACAGGTACTGAGATTTGATAAAATCGATGTCATCATTTTTTTTGCCAGAAAGTTTTCTGTTTTGCAGTGGTCGCAACATCAAAGACGTAACATTTTCCCTATGGTTTCCTTCTTCACAGTACGGGTTCGAGCCTGCCTTCCTACTAAAACTTTTTTCTTTTATACATATATTGATATCTACACTTATATATTAATATATATATATATATGTATGTGTGTGTGTTGCTGTGTACATTATGCATTAATCATCTTTTTTTTATAAAATTTAGTGGGTCTATCTGTCATCACTTTTATTATCTATATCATTTTAAAACGAGAGAAAGCAGAACGGTGTGAGATGACTCAAATATTCTCAATTTTGTCGGACGGCTTTTTAATGGGGGTTGCCCTGTTAAATTTTCTGCTAAAGGATTAAAAAAAGGGCCCGAATCTAAAGAAATTAGAAATTAAATCTCTGTCAATTTTAAGTCTACCGACTCGAAATTTGATATACAGGTTACTAAGAGTTGGGAAAATCAATGTGATCGGTTTTTGGCCAGAAATTTGGCGATTTGACTTTTGAGAACTCTACCAAACATCTCCGACAATTTTGGTTCTAAGAACTTTAAATTAAAGATATAGGTTTCGTGGACATGGATCTAACTTTATAACTTGATTCGAACCCAAACCAATGAATGTTAAGAAGTCATAATAGGGGTAATTTTTTTTTAGATTTACCGTTCTTTTTTATTTTTTATTTATTTTTTTTATTTTTTTGCTCAACATACACCTCCAAATACCTGGGCGACGCCGGGCTGAAATGCTAGTATATATAGTTATGTCATATGGTACATACCATATGACATAACTAAAACGCTACTATATAGTAGCGTTTTAGTTATGTCATATGGTGCAAGAATAATTTGTGTCATTGACATTCAACTTTATATATATATATGTATATATATATATATATATATATATATATATATATATATATAGTACTTGTTTATTGTTATATAAACATGTTTACATCCCGCTGCTACAAACAGCCATTTGTTTCAATCAAACAACATATATCATCAGCCAGCGACTTGACTATTCAAATGTTCAATGAATCATGGATTTTTTCTCTATTTATTTTCTTTCTCTATTTCTTTTTTCTCCTCCTCACCATTCTCTCCATTATATATATTTTTATTAGTTTTCTTTAGATTGCCCCTACCTCTTTACATAACAAAGTTCTGTGTTTTAAGTTTTTTTTTTAACTCCAACCTTTAAAGAGTTCCTACCTAATAAAAAAATAAAATAAAATAAAGCCATTATTCATTGAACATTTGAATCGTCAAGTCGCTTTCTGATGATATCTGTTGTTTGATTGAAACAAATGGTTGTTTGTAGCAGCGGGATGTAAACATGTTTACATAACAATAAACAAGTATTATCAGCTCTTTTTATTGAGCACTCTCTAACAATCTCGTTGAATTCACTAGTCTATTACTTTTAATAAAAAAGACCCGAGTATATATATATATATATATATATATATATATATATATATATATATATATACACAGACATTGCAGCCCGTTATTGCCCGCGTGTTTCGAGGTGTATGTTAAGCCAAAAAAAAAAAGCGGTCAGTTGTTTACGTCTGGCCCCTTTTATAACCCCTTAACAGTTATTGTTTTTGGTTCAAATCCAGGTATTTAGTAAGATGCAGGTACAAGGAACCTATATCTATTTTTTTATAATGATATATATATATATATATATATATATATATATATATATATATCATTATATATATATATACATATATATATATATCATTATATATATATATATATATATATATATATATATATATATATATATATATATATATATATATAAAGATGAACGTATGTGTGTCTGGTCACGAATAGGTTCTATATGGTTGACTATTAAAAAAAAACTGATTAGATATAATAATAGAAGATGTATTGATGATCAGGAATGGGTATGTTTGAACTGGCAGAACAGGGGTTCATAAAAATTGCGGGGTCTGCGTTCGTGCCTTGCCCACAAAGTAATGGAAATAAAAAATGAAAACAAAAAAAAAAACGTTTACAAAGGTTTTGATATAGATGTAAATTAACACACTTTGATAAGTATGTTTCAGCTTTAATAGGATCGTATAATAAAATTGTGGGTGTCTGTGTTTTCGCCTGTACTCCAGATAAATATGGCACACAGTTTAACAACGACTTCTCATTCCTATTTTCATAAGTATACATTGATAATTCTGTGTCAGTTTGAAGAAATATAGTATAATAAAATTATGGGGTGTTCGTCGCGCCTGACCTCCATAGAATGTAAATATGTCACAAAGTTTAACAAGTTTTTTTTTAAGGGGTAACGGTCCATAATAACAACTTAACTTTAATCTTTAGTCACGTAAGCTTATATTTAATTTTTAGTTGAATTATATTGTGTCGAATAAATTCACTTCATAAAATCATGTTGTTATTTAAGTGATAGCCAAAAATTCTCGACACAAATTTTGCATAACTCGGTTTTTTTCATTCTCAACTTGCACGTGGCCTTCTTTCGAAAGTAGATAAATATATAAATAATAAAATAAACGTTACTTTTTATTGTGCCAAAAGAAGGAAAAATCCTGCTCATGTCATTAAGTGCCTTTTTAAAAACATTTACATAACCTTTTTTTTATTCATATATCTGTTGAAAGATTTTTGTCAGTGTACCAGAAGGAATTCAGTTTATTACAACCCTTTCTATGTGTTCTTTACATTACCATAGCACAACCATGAATCTGATGGCATAATACTACACCGTTCAATACTGTAAAACTGAAACGAAGCTGTTCTGCTTGAAAAGGGCGCTATTTTCCTCGTTATTTTATATCAATTCTTTGCTTTAAAAAACTAAAATAATTACGTGTTTACTTTTAAATATCACATTTTTCTGTTCCGGATTATGTTATTAAAGTAAGTAAAGCTTCATTATTTTTAAAACTGATTTTGTTTCTTTGTTTTCGATATTTCGTCGTATTATTTCGTAAGAGTGTTTAGCATAAAAGCCAACAAACGAATATCCGAAAAATAAATCTTCAAGATATAAATGTTACCATAGGCAATAAAAGTTCAGTTCATGTTTGTTTTCGTTTGAAATAGTTCTTAATTCTCTTTACTTGAAATAATTTCAGCGAACCGAAATTAAAATGAAATTTGAGGCAATAACTACTTAAATGAATTTACATATAAAGTACACATGCCACAAACGAATATTCCGCTAGCACAAAATACCGGAACATATTAACATATGTTTATAAATATTTCTTACGTTGAGAAAACTCTCTTAAATTGTTAACACAGAATGCTCAGGTGCTTTTTTTTTAAACCGGTTCCTGAATTAATAAAAACAAATACAAACTACTTGAAAATACAAACCAATGAACTTTTCTTCCGTAAACGTAACTTTTATTGACTATGGTAAAATTTATTCCTTGTATATTTATATTATTTTCTATATAACATTTTCACTTTGTAATGAAACATCATTTTGTTGATCACTCTTGGCTACAAATGGAAACAAAGTTGATATAAAAATATATTATCGTAAAAATTATCTTTACTTTCATCATATTTTGCTATGGGTAACATTTTTGAGTATCAAAACCTATCTCTTTAAAACACCTTCCTTTCTGTAGGCTGTATTTGAACTCAGTCAACGACGGGTACATATGCTAGTATATATATATATATATATATATATATATATATATATATATATATATATATATATATATATACAAATATATGAATATATATATATTTATATATATAGTTGTTAGTTTTGCAGATTGTTTTATATATATATATATATATATATATATATATATATATATATATATATTATAATTGTTATTTTCTTCGGGTATTAATACACTTTTTAAAATTTATTAAATTTCATCTTGACTAAATTGATATTAAAGGCAAACATATTTTCGTTTCTGCTTGAAGATCAATTTAAAATCACGTGTCCATTTATAAACTCATAGGCATTCGATGTTGGATAGTGTGTATTTACAAATATCTACAATATATATATATATATATATATATATATATATATACATATATATATATATATATATATATATATATATATATATATATATATACTCCCAAACGTTTCACAATACACTTCCTTGCGTATATTTAACTTTTTATATGAATACACCTACGCATGTCATTGCTCATTTAAAGAAGATGTGACACCTAAAACGTACACAGACACACACACACACATACACCCACACTGATATATATATATATATATATGTATATATATATATATATGTGTGTGTATGTGTGTGTGTGTGCGTGTGTGTGTGTGTGTACAACTGCGTAATTCAATACAAACGCCCTCTACAGTAGTCTATTTAATGACAAACATTAATAAACAATGAATTCATTCACGTTATCTATGACATTTTGGATTTTTTAGTTAGATTTATCTCAGCTAGATTCGTATATATCATATACCAATTAACCTACACCTATGATAACACGCCGTATTATGTTACTCTTCTTTTACGTGCATGTATCCTCCACTGACATATCTTTAATTCCTATTTTGTCTAGTTCATGTTCAAATGAATTGAGAATATAGAATTTGTGGGTTAATTTTGTCTTAAAAACATTATCACCAAAACCCGTCATGAATTACAAAATAAAAAATAATCCTGTTACAAGTAAACAATAGAATTATTATATAACTACAAAGTGCGAATCTGAAGAATCCATGCACATTAACAAGCAATAATTTTATGTCATCCTTTTCTTATTTTTGTAATAAACAATTACATTTCATATCACATGTTTATATGTTTTATTTTTAAATAAAATACTACTTATTAGTCGTATATAGAGCTGTTTCTTCATACGTTTTATTAAACACTAGCGGGGGTACCCGGCGTTGCCCGAGTGTTTGTTTCCGGGAAGGGGGGGGGGTTAAAAATGTTATGGTAGGTAAGTAGGAAGGATCAAACCCGGAGTCATGAGTAAAAGTAGGAAAATAAAGTGTGAAAAAAAAACAACAAAAAAAAAACATCTGCAACGTTAACAGTTCGGCCACCAAGAAAAGTCCATTCCAGTTGTTTAGGAAAAAAAAAAACACTATGGTAGGTCGGCGCGACCGTGAAAATATAATGTGAATTGTTCAGCAACCTAACCACAACGCCACAGAGCACTGCAGCTTAGTTTAGTGATTTTAAATAACTTAACATGATAGAACTACGATGCCAAACCGGTGTTCTCTTCTCAACTGTTCCTTGTGAACGATCTCCAAACGGTGTTAAGTGGTGGCACGGGGAGGAGGAATTTTTAAGAGAGAAAATATTTTACCACTTCCATTGATCTTAACCGATTTTGGCCGTGACTTCTCAGCAGAAAAAGTATAGAAATCTAAGATTATCGAGGAATTTGAGAACTAATAAGCCTATAACAAACCTCAGATATTGTTCTGCCGTTTGTGAATAATGTATTTGCATGAAATATCTTGACTTTTAATCCTATTAAGGTCAAAATCCCACGGGAAAAATGAGTTCATTTTATTTATATAAAGATTATCTTATATATACTAGTTTTCTATAATATTATCTTATCAAGGAATATTAATAAGTATTTTACGCATCCTGAATTCAGAAATATGTTGCACTGTTGCTCTTTCTCTACATGTGTTCGGGCTTTTATCTAATTTAATGTTTTTATATACATAATATTCAAGTGTATATTTCAAGAATTTATTACAGCTGCCTATTAACGAGAAAAGAAGATTGAAAAATCAATGACGCACTATATATGTTAGATTACATACAACAAAAAATGTTTTGCCCCTGGATTTTATGCAATAATATCTGTTAAACGGTTCATGAAACGACGGGGTCCTACCTAGTTTAGTAGTAGTTCTTACTCTCTCTAAGGTTCTAACCAATATTTTTCTGTGCTTATCACGCACTGTTCATAGTTTTGCAAGGAATACGTCAAGGTGTAAATGAAGAAAATTATTTGTTGTGACATTCGGCATCCCGTTTTTCATAAATCTTAATAGATGCTTGATAACTTTAACGCGTTTGTAAAACAAGCTACTACATACTGAGTTTCATGCTTCTATTATTCTCAGTTCTTCTAAAAAGTGGTAGTTTTCTGCAATTCTTGCATCTGTTCAGAAAGATGCCACTTTTGAACTTAACCCCACTGAACCCTGGGATCATATAAGACAAGTATTGGAAAGCTGCAACATTTTTGTCCATGGCTATATGTATTTTTTATTAAATTAATCTTTATATAAACAATAACAAAGAACACGTCATTATGTAAACCAGAAAATTAACCTTGCCACTCTATCGACCAGAAATAGAGAATGGAACAATAGTTTGTGAAGCAAGCTTTCATAATCATATTAAGACCAATTACGTATATGTTCCTACACAGGCACAACTTATACTAGATACACTTAACTGTTACTAAGATAGGTTTTATATTGTCATATAACATTTTAGTTGGATACATTGTGCAAGAGAAATGCTGAAATGTTCATTCATCATGGAGAGAACAAGACGTTGAACCTTCGCTAAGGAGAGTCTATGAAAAATGGGCAGTCTCTATAATTATTTATCAGACTAACTGAAGTAAACGTGCAAATTACATTTTTGGCGTGGAAAAATTGTTTCCTTAACTTAAACAGAAGTACTTCATTTTTATTACTGAAGCTAGTGATGCTTACATATTATTTGTGTGAGCCGAGAAGAAAAGAAATCTGATATGACGATCCAGAAAAAAAATAGTGAAATGAGAAATCATGTGATGTGCAAAGTAACAACATAGAACTGTAATGTTTATACTGTATCGATGTGTGTTAGAATGGACAATTTTTCAAGGAGCATTTAATGTTTAATATGTAAGATTTTAGCGTTAGTTTCATTTCATGGCAGATTATAGTAATGAAAGTCATTGTCAAATGTACGCGACCTTCATTAATAACATTTCCAAAATAAAAAAAGTGAAACATTAATTATTTTGTTGTTTAATATTATATGAACATATATCGCGATTTTTATATTTTTCTGCAAGTACAACATACAACCTGTATTTTTCAGTAAGCCTTGCTTTTGTTTTATTTGGTGAATATTAAAGAAAGTTTATTTTGATTAAAAATCGAATTCGCTATTTTCTCTTTTTCAACATTTGAAAAATTATTAGTAATATTTTTTGCGAAACGCTCGCACTCATTTTCAAGAGTTTGTACTCCCTTCTAGATCCTTCAAACTGAAACATAATGACCATAGTATACTTACGCAGATAGATAGGAAAAGTCTTTATTAAAGTGTGTGCCTATTTGCATTCCATGCAGGCCAGCCGCGAACGCAGCCGCGAACGCAGCCGGGAACGCAGACCCCACAATTTTATTATACCATCCCTATTTAAGTTAAACATACTTATCAAAGTATACTTATGTACTTCTTTTTCAAAACCCTTGTAAACGTTTTTTTTTTATTTTTTAATGTTTTATTTCAATACTTTGTGGACCAGGCGCGAAAGCTGACCCCACACTTTTAATTAACACCCGTTCTGCCAGATCAAACATAGCAATCCCTGTGTCTCGATACATATTCTATCATTATATGTAATCAGTTTTTTTTAAATAATCAACCATATAGGAGCATATTCGTGACCAGACACACACACGCACACAAACTCATATTTATATTATATATATATATATATATATATATATATATATATATATATATATATATAAAGTGAGAGAAATAGAGACAGAAGGATAGAGAGATAGATAGATATATATGTATATATATATATATGTATATATACATATGTATATATATATATATATATATATATATATATATAACACATTTAAAAACGGAATTGTATATCAGATAAATCAGTATAAATTCGATTTTTAGATACACAAGTAGACGTTAGTTAGTATCTATTGGACCGGATCTCTATATATCTAAAGTTTTATTAGACCCAGTAAAGGGAGATAATTCAATCGCAATCTTCAATAGTTAATTTTTTTGGACATTTTTATATTTATTAAGACATATATTCATACATATACACCCCACATGTACAAACAGTCATACACCCTCACACACGCACATACACTCATACACACACTTTATATATATATATATATATATATATATATATATATATATATATATATATATATATATATATACTAGTCTAGCTGAACGGATGAGTTTGGATATAACGAAACATTACTGTATGCGAATGACTACAAAATATATATTACACCCCCCTCTTTGGGTAGAGCATTGTCGTAAATAATCTTACCTGCTCACTTAATTGGATGTAAATAAGATGTTAACTGTTGGTTTATAAACAAAACAGTTTCAGCATGATAAAATTATGGGCAGATGTTTGTTTGAAATAGGCATTTGCGGAATTTATTCACGAGCGCTGCTCACGTGGTTCGATGGGTAGAACTGCCGACTATCAACGTGGTTGTCCTAAGTTCAATCCTCGGCCTGGGAGATTTGCTGGTTGTGCTGCACTGATGAGTTGTGATACACCGAAACATTACTGTATGTGGATAACAACGATATATATATATATATATATATATATATATATATATATATATATATATATATACTCGTAAGTACACACTCACACACACACATACATACATATATATATATATATATATATATATATATAAATATATATATATATATAGCGAAATTCATTAATTAATTTTGTTGTGGGGAACCACCATCCAAAGAGATTATCCCATCGTCCATATAAACTTTACTCATGGCAATCCCAGGCGGGAATGAATTTCCAGAGCGACCCTCGGCTGTTCGGTTTATTACTTCACTTTCCGTTTCTAAAGTGTATGTTCTTTTTATGTAATACATGTTTTAAACAGTTCTCCTTTGTTCTTTTCTGTTTTGTGGCTACTTCCGAGCCATAACACTGACGGTATTAGATTCTAGAAACATACGTCTGCAACATTATTCGCAAAATCACTGACGACATTGGATTCAAGAAACATACTCTCGCCTTAAATAATGTTCTGAAAACATTAACGACATTGGACTCAAATGTTTATCACGCTTAAGAAAGTGTAGCATAACACTTGAGACCGAAGGACTCGCGGAAAAAAAAATCAGATTATTAATTAATTTACCCTAAAAAAACTCAGATAAGTACGGAACGAAATGTAGTTGGAAAAACGTTCGTCGCTACTTTAAAGGTAAATCTGTACTTTGTAAAAAAAAAAGTTCGTCGCTACTAAAAATGGTAAAGTTTTACTTTGCGAAGAAAGCAAAAGTAGGACACTGTCTTTCTCTACTAAAAGTAAATCGTTGCATAATATTTTTCATAAGTAATGACTCTTTTCCTAATTGACGTTCGGCGAACTGTTTTTGTAATTCGGTCTGTTTGAGGTCAAACAGATAGAATTAGAAAAGCGTCCATTACGAACAAAGAAATTACTTGCAGAATTCGTGAAGAATAACGAAGATTCAGCTTTTTTCTCCAAATGCTGTATAGTCCGCAATAGATAAGTGTTATTAGGAAGATCATGAAAAATCATTCGCAGCTTATTTCCGGACATAGGATGATTTTTTCAATATCCACAGCTGTAACTGGTCTGACCAGAAAAAGACCAGGCTGATGCTACGAAAACTTGGAACGGTTGAACATGACAAATTCGTGGATTACATCTTGGCACGGAAAACCGCGAATTTATCGCTCAATGAAACGGTAAATCTGGTAACAGATCTGTACTCTCCGAAAACGTCTCTTTTTTTCATAAGCGATAGAGACGTTTTAGTGTAACTAATCACGATTATGACGACTTTACAACGTACGCAGCAGTAGTGAAGAAGTATTGTGATGACCTTGCATTATATGAATTAAGAGCAGATAATTTAAAATTCCTTCTTTATTACACAAGGGTTAACCTCAGTAAAAGATGCGGAAATCAGGCGCAGAGTTCTGGTAAAGTTAAAAAAATATAACTAACAAAAACCGTTCGAGAAGAAATTAGAACAAGACCCGGGTACATCAAGCTATAACTAAATACATCATAGATGCAAATGTATGCAAATACGTAACACTCAATATTCTCGACAAAGATATTAAATTTAACAGACAATGGGTCGGGTCTTTAAATAATGAATTTCAAAACGTGGAAAAAATACGAACTGACGATGCTAGGAACAATCAGAACGGCTACGGCCGTCAATGGTACAAACATTAATTGGGGGGGGATGAATTAATCATTAACGTCATCTTCCTGGAAAAAGAAATACACTCAAAATGTATGTATTATATATAGTGAGAACCTGTTTGGTTTCGATAGCATAGATGAGTTTCATATATGCGCTCTACCTAAATCAACATTTTGACAAAAAATAGAACCCCATCCAGCGGAATCTGAGAAACTTATACCCGGTTTTAAAAAGTAATTCTCAAACGTATTTTCTCCTGGACTTGGAAGATGCTCAGAAATTGCCGAATAAGATCAATAAGGAACTGGATAGATTTAAAAACATCGGTATGCTGGCAAAATTTGAATATGGTGAGTGGGCTGCTCCAGCAGTCTACATAAAAAACGGTCCGGGGAAATCCCCGTTTGCGTTGATTTTCTCATTGGACTCAACGGGTCGTTAGAAGATGTCATTATATCTTACCCAGCGCAGAGGAAGTGTTCCTGGAAGTTAATGGCGGCAAGTTTTCCTCCAAGATCGACGTGAGCGATGCTTACTTACAAATCCATATAAAAGACAGCAGCACTAACCTCCTCTAACCTACTCATCAGAGTATGTACAGATACGAAATGCTCGCGTGCGGGGTAAAGGTAGAACCCGCGAAATTCAAACAAGTTATGGATACCATACTGAGCGACCTAGACACCGCCATCGAATATCTAGATGAAATAATTATAGCGAGCAAAAGCTGGTAGGAACACGCAAACCATATTAGATAAGTAATCAGTCGAGTACAGAATTATGGGGTTAAGCTCCAAGCATACAAATGTGAATTCTTTTTATAAAAACTCACTTACCTAGGAAATATCAATGATAAAGATGGCTGAACCCCCAGATCCGGACAGGGCGACCGTCATTAGAGAAATGCAGCACCGGAAAAAATAGTACAATTACAAAGATGTTGGGCTTCACAAATTATTGTCAAGCGTTTATCCCTAACATGCAAAATTGCGTGCGCGACTAAAGCAATTACGAAAGAGAGATAAGACTTGGGAGAGGACACTTACCTCAAAACTGCTCCTAGCTCATTTACACCCGATGTTGGATATAATAGTGGATAGCGACGCTAGCCAATATGGCCTTGGCGGCTGTATGTTACATAGGATGCAAGGCGGCTAAAAATAGCCAATGGTTATCGAGTCCCAGATTCTTCTCCAATCAGAGAAAAATATTCTCAGATAAAGAAAGAAGGACTAGGAATTATATTTGCAGTTTCGAAATTCCGACGGTTCCAGTACGGAAGGCATTTTTATCTACAAACCGACCATAAGCCTTTTATATACAATTTTTGCCCCAAAAAGGGCTACTAATATTCACTGAGAATTGACTGAAAAGATAGGGAACTATTCTTCTAAATTATAATTTTACAATATACTTTCTCTTCTTAAAACAACTGGCACATGCATACAGTCTGTCCAGACTAATTCCTGCCAAAATGGAACCTGTTGAAGACTCAATCATCGGGACACTACATATTAATAGTTAATTGAAAACCATGGTTAATAATATCATCCGCGAATTGCCAGTCACATGTCAGGAAATTAGGCTGGATCCGAAAATGGCAATTTCATTCAAACGACTAAGCAGAATATACACTGGGTGATATCGTTTAAGACATTTTTCTGTTTGCGAGGAAATGCCGCTATACGATTAAAGGGTTGTCATCCCCAAAACCCTTCAAAAAAGGATTATCAAGGACTTTCACATGGGACATTCAGGAAAAAAACAAACGGATGAAAAACCTGGTGATAAGTTTCGTTTAATGGCCAACTATGGACCAAGACATTGACTAATATGGTGAATATCTGCAAAGACAATTGTTTGGCTGCCAAAGTACAATGTATACCACATAAGCCTTGGCTTAAAGCTGAAGAACAGTGGTCGAGGATCCATGTTGACTACGCGGGACCAGTAGAAGATGTTTCTACCTGGCAATAGTAGACAGCTACTCGAAATGGCCACATGTCCTGAGATGCATAAACGACGACAATTTTTTTTTTATTTTAGTTGTTTTCTTGTTTTGGGTTTGTGGATTTTCTATTCAGCGACAACGGTACCCGGTAAATGTCGGCACAATTCTGCGAGACGTACCAAGTTAAGCATATTACGACCCTCCAGTATCCTACCAGGATTAACGCCCAGACCGAACGCTTCGTCGACACGCTAAAAAGGGCGTTAAAGAAGGCGTGTGGCACACCGACAGAAAAGGCCCTCAAACAATTTCTGCAGATCTATAATATAACGAAAAAATTTGAACACACCAGATGCCGGATCTTCAGCTGAAATAATCTTTGGGCGAAGAATATAATCAATATTTAATAAACTGCTGCCCAAACATATAATTCAAACAAAATTGTTTAAACGCTGCGATAACTTATATTTTAAACATTGTACGAATAACGGTTCTGTTCGGGAACAAGACACGGGAAGAGTGAGCCATCTTACATACATCATTCAAGGTCCCAAATTCGAACTTAAAGGCACCTGAGCCAAATAAAGAAAATGCATCAAGAAATACCGAAGGAGGACAGAGAAGCAATTGATACAGTATAAAACTGTTTAGACGTGAAACCTTCAAATCATGTCAGAACCAATAAACTCCGACAGAAAAAGGAGCAAACTAACCTCTTTCTAGTCTGCCCTTTAAAGAAAATATACGGATTTCACAGCTGGATGAATTCGCTTGTGAGGGGGGCACCTTCACTTTGACTATTCCAGCGTCCATATAAACTTTAGTGATAGCGATCCCAGGCGGGGATCAATTTCAGAACGACCCTCGCATTTTTGGTGAATTACCTACACTTGTCTTTTTTAAGCTTTCAGTTGTTTTCATATAATATAGTTTAAACTGTTATCTGTTGTTCTGTTCTTCTTTGTGGCTTCTTGCGAGTCATAACAAACTCAATAACTCATACTTCTAATTTATACTGTCTGTGATTTCATTTAGATTACGATTATATTTATATTCCTTGATATATGCACACGTATTATGTGGGTATATACATATATATATATATATATATATATATATATATATATATATATATATATATATATATATATATATATGTATATGATATATATATATATGTAAATATAATACATATATATCTTATATGCGGTATTTATACAGAATGCACAGTATACATATCTAAAAAAAAATAGATGTTATGAGTAAAAACAGCCAACCTTGTGCCAATATTTTTTGTAAACCATTGTATTCTTGTGATAAAGTAGTGATCTAGTATCGACAAATTCTCAACTTAGAAGAAAAAAACTAATATAAGTAATAAAGTAGACTTCACAACTATGCTTTCAGATTTCAGGAATTGATTGTATTGAGATATTATCGTCTCCGTAAACTATTATGCACATGCACAAGATTATATATATACCTACGAAAGTCTTCAACATTGTACAAAACTCTTTCAAATATATCTAGATATAGTTATATTTTTAAGAAAAACTCAATAGGAATTTCTTATTCACAAATGCCCAATTTAGCACAAAGAATCTTAACATCTAATGAAAAAAAATAAATCAGCCCAAAAAATCCCATTCCCAATCAAACACAAAAAACTGTAATCGTAATAACACAAATCTTTGTCTACTTAATAATGATTGCATTCATAAAGATTGTATATATTCATGCACAATTACTGAGCTCCAACGTAATCCTCCCATAACAGACACCAATAGTTCGTCTTCAAGTTATCGTTCTTCCCATACTCCATCTGATATAGTTATTAATCCAATATACCACTCGAGCAGGCCCCCATATACAATCTAACAACTAGCAATAATAATAATAATAATAATAATAATAATAATAATAATAATAATATTGCTCCTAACAGTCATCCTAACACTAACAACACTTGTTATCCCCTCCAAAAAGTTGTACTATCATTGCCCTACCCTTTGTTGAATACAATGAACAAAATCCAAACTATTTAACTAATACAAATCAGCAAATTAATATTAATATCGGCCCTCGATCTTTTAATAAAGTCCAAACATATATCGGCGCTACTTCAACATGAATAAAGAAAAGAATATCAAACCCCATTTCTTCTTTTAACAACCATAATTGTAATAATTACCAATTCCCTCCTCTAACCTCTTTAATTAAAAAACGTAACTTTAGTAATACCCCCTTCTCAATCAAATGGACTATCGTAAAGGAAGTTAGGTATTATACTCCAGGTTCTAAGTCCTGTCGCCTCTGCACAAGCGAACCTATAACTATAATGACTTTCCCTCAAAGTAACGATATAATAAACTATAAAAACAAACTGATCTCTTTCTGTATACATAAGTTCAAATTAAATTATGGTAATTTTTAAAATACATAGCTATTACTTTAACCTTTTAGATATATATAATTTTTCTTATAAAATTATCGTTTTTTTTTCTACATACTTTCTTAATACTTTATAACCTAATAATCATTTATTTTAATTCTTTATTTTTCTTTGCTTGGCCGGTATTTATCTGCACTTTCCATTTTAGTCTTTAAATATTCATATCTATAAATTATATAAATTTACGTACACATTCATATCCAGTATGAATTTTTACTTATATTTTCCTATATGCATTTACTTATATACTTACTTGCTTTATCCGGAATTCGAAGATACCGGCTATCGCTTCCCCTTACAAAAAATTATTTTATATTTATATTTATTTTAATATTTATTTATTTATTTTATTTATTTATTTATTTAATTTTTCCAGTTAGTGTCTGTTAATGGTCCCTTCTGACATCTTCTTAAGTAATAACCTGTACATTTCAGTTGACCTCTTTATGCCCTATATTATTCGCACTGTTTACCGTTATCTTGTATGGGTCATTTTGACAATTGCTTTTCTAATTTATATTTTATTCTATCACCATGTTCTCGGCAACCGTGTTAAAATCATATATTTTGTTTCTTTTATTAATATGATTGGACTTTCCCCCTTTTCCTTGTACATATTTGTGTATTATTCCACACATTTTCGCCTTTTGGATTATGTTGGACAATCTTCAAATTACGCGATTTTCTTGGATTTTACTTGTGCGATTGGAAGATTAATTAACTTTCTTGGACTTACCTTTTTAGATTTTACCGTCATTGGAGACGTAACCTTCCACCTGACTATCTATTCACGTGAAATCACCTTTTTCCTCGCTATATTCACTCTGCTTCACATTTTGTCATCAAGTAAGATCTTTGACTTACTTGCGGTTTCATAAAATATTTTTGTATGCAAAATCCGATCCCTCATTTTTGCAAGTTCCTACCCTCTGATGAGAAGGGAATGATTTCTTCGAAGCTCCACAGATTAAGGACTGTCCACTAATTAAGTGTTTCATTTTCAGATTAAATATGTTTTAACTCTTTTTCAAAGTGTTTTAACAAGTATTATTAACTATTTCTTACATATATATATATATATATATATATATATATATATATATATATATATATATATATATATATACATTAGCTGCAGAAGACAAGGGCTCCGAAACACGCGTGTCCGTAGATTACTGTTTTTAAAAATAAAAAATGCATTTATTTGCCTATATATATATATATATATATATATATATATATATATAATTGGTTAAGAATTTCTAACGAAAGAATGATGTATATTTAAAAAAGGGAGTAGTCACCAACAATGTGTATTTTGTAACATTAGTTTATTTTTCCGTGTCTTGGTTTTTCATTGAGAATTATGTTTGGATCATTGTAATAATGTTTTTAAGTCAATGAAATCGTTTTTACGCGCGTTTCAGACGGTCAGTGATGCGTCCTCGTCAGAAATTATTTTCAAATGTTTTGGAGATGTAAAAATGGCGATTTTCGTAGTTAATTTGAAGTTTTTCCAAGGAGTGGAAGCTTTTAAGTGTTTATTATTCATTGGTATACTCAATTTTTATTTCTCTTTTATTGGGTTTGTTTAGGGAGACGTTGACCTGGTTGTAGTCGCTATCTCTTTCTACTAATGTTTGTTTCTTTCCTTTAGGGTGGGGTAGGGTGTGTGTGTGCGGTTGTTTGTGTGTGCTTATGTGTGTGTGCGCGTGTGTTTGTGGGTGTTTGCTTTTATTGGTTTGGGAATGTGTATATTGTTTTATAGTATTTTGGGGTTATTTTCTTCCTTAGGAAGGCGGCTGTGGTCCGAGGTCGTTACTAATGTGTATGCGTGTGGAGGGGGCTGGCTCTTCTGAAATAAGTGTATGGGTGCTTTCATGCTATTTTGATATTTATTTTTTGGATCCTTGGATTTTAGTATTGTGATTTTTCGTTTTAGTCTTTTCGGGTATTCCATATATTATGTTTGTTTAGAAAGAGGGGTGTATTTAAAATAGGGGATCTTTAATGTTTCTAAATCGTAAACACGATTTCAATAACTTAAAAACATTATTGCAATGATCCAAACATAATTCTCAATGAAATACCAAGACACGGAATAATAAAATAATGTAAAAAAAAGTACACATTGTTGGTGACTACTCCCTTTTATATATATATATATATATATATATATATATATATATATATATATATATATATATATATATATATATATATATATACGATGTACAATTTCTCATATAAATTTTATTTGGATTTGAGGGTAAGACATGATTTCACCAGAATTGTAAATAGACCATTACAGACAAAAAACCTTGTACTCAAGTTTGAATGATAAAATTACCCCCAGCCATTCTGTATATTTTTATTTATCCATATTTTTAATTCTGTTTGCTTGCCAAATATTATATTCGCCCGTTCACCTATAATGTACTCCATACTTTTATTTTTTCTTTACATACACAGTAATGCAAAATTTATATTATTTTATATAAAACTTGCATTCATCTATTTGTTAACAAAATAAAACAGCTTTATCCGAAAATATATTTTATTCCAAATGAATTGTTTACTGCGATTATATCTTGCAAAACAGAAAGAACGTCATTCTGTTACTCGCAATACCGCAAAGTGTAAAAAATGTTTCAGTTAATATTCCTATGTAAATTTATTAGTATATACAATATTTTCAGATTGTTCTTGTCTTTTCCTGTGCAATTAGTTTAATTTCTCACCTTAAAAGCTTTTTTTAACATAGACATCACCACTTATCAAAGAACTGGTCTCACTCGTGAATAAGAGTTAAAGAGCGCCCAGTAGTTTACTGGGCAATATAGTAATTGTCAGTAATGGAAATTCAGTAAATTTGTTAACTTAAGGGGAACGGCTTATCAAGTATAGTTTACGTTGGACTTGAAGAAAACCATATTGTAGTCAGTTTGAAAGCATGGAAAGCGGAAGACATTTACACAGGCGCGCAGTTCTAAGAAAGAAGTTTTTTTCATGGAGTCGACGTTTATGTTTAGGCACAGATAAAGAGTGGGATAAATTATTGATAGTGTTTTCAGCTAGACGTGTGTTTCTTGTGAAAGTTTGGCGAGGGATACCATAAATCGAAGCTAAGTCGAGCACTTGCCACAAAGATAACGATAAAACAGCGACAAACTCGTAATATCTCTTCTGTGAGAAAGAGGCTGCAGCGAAAAAAAAAGGACATCATTTATGAGGCTGCGAAGTCTATTTTGAATTCTGTCAAGGCAGGATAAAATCATTCTAGCTGCTCCGTCCCTGATCTGGCAACAGTACTCCATCCTTGGACGAATTTGGCTCTCCTTTAGATAGAGAATTGCATCAGCAGTGAGATATCTACTGGATCGATAAAAGAATCCGACCATTTTTCCAGCGGCTTTGGCAACATATTTGATGCACATTTTCCATTTCAGATCAAGAGTAAAGGTCCAGCACAGATGATTGTTAAAACATGAGGCCTCCCCAAGACGAGAGCCATTCATTTCAATTGATGTCAGATGGGAATCAGAGCGTTGATGGTGTAAAGATAAAAGCTTGGTTTTAGATGCATTAACTGTAACAAACCACCTCTTTTCACATTGTACAAAAACGCCCTTGTGCCTTATTTGTTCAGTGCGGAAGCAAATATATACAACCCCTTTTCACATTGTACAACGTGCACAAGATTAGAAGAGAGAGAATCTGAGAGAACTCACATCATTCGTAATTTTTATGTAATCTCAGCGAAGCCAGCATCTATTAATGCATTTAGGCTTGTTCACGTAAACTGTAAATTGGTTAAATATTATGTTTATATATATTAACTTATATTTAGTGTATGACTTCCATGAGAAATTGAGTAAAATCAACAAATGCTATAGAGGTTAAAATCAATCAAGAAATAATTATGCTGTTTATAGTTAGGTGTATGTCACAACATATACTTTTCATTGTTTTTACTCTCGAGTATATATTCGACAGAGTTAGACACCATTAATCAACCGAATATCACATCGCTATACATAATAACATGCTACATATCAACGGATATATAGCTGACAATCAAAGCAAGGGAAATAATAAGCTGTCTTCATAGCCCTTATTATAATAGAATTGATTTACTTTTTCTTAATAGAGAAAGACGAGTTTTAATTTTTCACTTATTTAATTAGGAAGTGGTAAATGTATATTTTCCCAGGAAAATAAGGTGGCTTTCTTTTAATTTAGCAGTGTGATTAATATAACGAACTTTTGCATATTTGTTTCTAAAAAAGATGCAAATTTATTTAACTCTTCAGCAGGGATATCGCCCACTAAACTCATTGTTGTTCGTCTTATCATTCACTTTCAATTAGGTTTTATTTCCATATATCACATTGTATTTTCTGTGATGGTGATGCATATTTTGGAACCCTTTATCTTATTCTCCAAACTTTTTGTCAATTTCCTTTTCATTGCTTTGGGGTTCTGATCTTTTCCATTTTAACGTCCTTTGATCTCAACAGACACCTCTCTATTTGTGATCTTCGCGGTGTTTCCTGTTCGACTCGGTGTTGCTCATAACGAATCTCCTCGAATCAAACTTCTCAAAAACTATATAGGTATTTTCTCCATTTTGATATTCTTGTGTCACTATTCCAATAACAGTTACTTCTATCCAGTTTTGTGCAGCAGGATTCAAGCGGTTTAACACACATCTCATTTCTGACTTGTATATGTTCTGTCCCGTCACAGTTTGTTGTCAACACATTACTTCCAGGGTGTGACAATTGAAAATTGCCTTAAGCAATATTGTTTCCTCGGCAAGTCTAAATTTAGATATCATATTGAAACAAAACACTGCTTATGCATAAATTATTCCCTGTTAACAGGAATGGCGTTCATAGTTGTGATGTTCTGTCGCTCAAAAATACTGCGTGGTAGTCTATTTAGCCAATACGTTCCTAGGTATCTCCGAACGGAAATTCGCTAAATTTTTCATTAGAAATTTAGAATAATCAGTGCACAAAAAAGTATATTCTCTTCCATTAATGTCTGCTGATTTCGCTCGAATAACTCTCCAAAGTGCAAATCGCTCTGAGTCACAATATTCGATAGATAAGTATATTCTATCTATAAGTCTGTGACGTCAGTGGTCGATCCCATGCAATTTGATCTGATACATGAATGGATGGTGCGGATTCGATCGACTGTTATCGATTACAGTGTCTGACTATCTTTTACACACTATCTCTTGCCAACTCCGATTTGACATTCTGCACGAAATAAAGCGTTCTTTCTACTTCGATATAATGCACCCCATGAAACTCTTAAACTTTATTCTCTTCGACTGCCGGTATCTTTCTTACTGTATTAAGCCAACGTTTTTTTTCACCTTGGTAGTATGTCGGCCTTAGTTTTTCTAGAAAAGAGAACCGTTGCACTTACTTTTAATTCTTTCGCTCTATTTTTCAGATACTTTTTTTCAAATCACATATAAAATTAATGCAGCTACCAATGTTGCATTGAGAGGTAAATTGACACCAAAACAGTTATGTTATATAGTCTAGATTGGAGGTAGAGATGTTTCTCCAAACGACACTCGTTATACACTTATTGATGTATCAATTGTATGTGTTGATGTTTAGCCAGGGGATATAATATTTACATATGAACTGAATAATATTGCACCAAAGAATTATAACACGAGTATACATTACATTTCATATTTACATAAAGGTATCATTTTATATAAAAAGAATAATATATGCTTAATGTGTTTTTCCTCCAAAAGCTCTTCTATCTTAACTGTTGGGCTACGTTATGAAGCATTAAATGGAACACACCATACCCAATGGAGACATCAGTTCTTCCTTCTTTAGTAAAACCACAGAACGACACTTTCTATTATTAAAATATTAATTTATATCAGCTGTCACGTTTTAGTCTTCACGTTAAGTCTGCATTTCTGGTCTACATAATTGCTCTGGACAACCCCCTTCCCGACTTTTTGAAGCAAGTCCGTTAACTTCCGTGACCAAACTCAAAATCTACTTCTTTCTCTAACCTACCTGACCTCTTGACTTCAGTTCCGTAACGTCATTCATTAAAAAGGACATATCTCTTAATGTGCGATATTTCCATGAATCCTTCTCAAGGTTATTTTGTTTATTTTACCTAGCAAATTTATATAAACTTCCTCAGCTGTTACCCATTGCTACACTTTATTCAATAAACAATAAATGACTCTCAATCTAAACTATTTTAACAATATCAGTGGGTAGATAGATAAATAGATAGATAGAAAGATAGATCGATAATAACTAAGTTGATTTTAACCATATTATCTGAAAAGTAAATCAGTTGGTATTCCGATTTCTATTAGATACTATTTAAATGTAAGGTTCGCACATTTCGTAGATCTCAGATTAGCCCAGGTTCATGTGATTATAATCACGTTAATTTTCTAAATTATTCCGGTTTCTTGACTATCGCACAATCGATTTTAACACGCACGTTACTTGCATGACAGCATAAACTGCGTTTGTTTTCATATCTTCTCCTATCTTGCCGAACGCCTCTCTCATCATTATACCTTCACCATCGATTCTCTATTTTTTTCTAATTGCTGCAGGTGGTTGTAAGTGATCCCTATATTGGTTTATGACCAACCAGTTTTCTAGTATGCCTGATAATTTCTTCATGGATATTTATCAGGTATCTGCATCATGTTTATATCAATCGTTCTGCACTGTCTTTATTGAGTTGCAGACTCAACGTTGTTCTTTGCTTTTCGCGACTATATATATATATATATATATAAAATGTTACAATATGTATATGTATAATATAATGTTGCAATATATATATATATATATATATATATATATATATATATATATATATATGTTGCAATATATATATAATGTTACAATAAATACACTGTTACAATATATACAGGGTTACCGCCCCCCCACACAAGAAAGGGCACATCTCTAATTAAGGCCCTGTTTCTTAGTGTATGGTCCGACTGAAATGAACTTTTCGTCATAACTAGTTTATTATATTCAAAACATCACATCAAAACACAAGGGTTTTTGACCTTTTTTCTCTGTTCCACAGCATATGTTCTAGATTCTAGATGGCCTCCATTTAGCTTTTCTTTTTTATGGGTCACCCTGTATATATATATATATATAAATATATATATATATATATATATATATATATATATATATATATATATATATATATAATGTTACAATGCTAATTCATTAAGGTACTGATAATATTAAATTTATTATAATTCATTGTGCTGAAAGTTAAACAGCCAAGATATGTAATATATTCTATAAATTCAGCTTTAAAATACTTTATTGGACAAAAAAAATTACTGATGAAATAGATATTTAACAAGTGCAACACCGCGTAAAAAATAACGATTACTAAAATTGATTTATTAAATGTTATAATCGCATCTATATTCACCTAATATAATTTTGATCAATACTGCAAATGTGTACTTACATTTATATTTTTTATATTTATTTATTTGCGGCATGTTATCTACATCTTCCTCGTTGTTGTTTTACCACATTTCGGCTAGTCATCCTCCGGCATTCTTCTGGTGATTTACCGCGACGGAATATTAATACTGAATCCGGCTACTGTATCCGCAATACTTACTGCCTTCTATAGTTGTTGTTGTCTCACCACGTTTTTGGCTTATTAATCTCTGGACTGCTTTGGATTGGACCGAAATAGCTATCTACAAACTATGCTCATCTGGAACCTTCGAGGCCCGTGGTGCAATTGATAGAAGCAAGCGTAAAACTGGATAGGAGCCAGAGGATAAGGTTATACAGGTAGGCTGATTAATGGATAGAGGAAGAGGATTGGTCGGCGAAAATATAGCGTGACAACAACAGCTAAAAAAGGCAGTGATTTCTGGGTATACAGTTACAAAACTCAGCATTTCTATCCCGACGTGGTTAATAACCTAATGAATGCCAGCGAGTGAGTTGTGCGAAACGTGGTGTAATAACAACAACTATAAAAAAGAAGGATAGCAGTCAGCAAATAACTCATCTCAAAGCATTCCAATAAAATATATGATGCATGTAGTCTATATATTTTAAACTCGCCGTTGGAATATAAACTTTATATCATATTCTTCTACAGAAGACAGCTCTCTGGAAGGTAAAACAAACACTGAAACCACATATATCAGTCAATTTCCAGACTGACTACCTTGTTCTGAGAACATAAATTGGTTAATCTTATATCTATATCATACATCCCATATATTTTGACTATTCCCGAAATTACGTCATGGAAACATTGACTTCTTTAAAGCTATTTATTATAATAAGCTGATATTTTGAAAGGAAGCTATTTCAATACAATTCACTTGTTACACACGGTATGATATACACACAAGCATGTGAGATTAGATGATTTTTTATTGGATGGTTGGTTGGTTGTTTGTTTTTGTTTTACGGCATATCAACCCTTTTCGGGTTATTTAATGCCGAATGCAAAGATTTTGAAGACATTTTTTTTTAATAGAATATATTTGTTGTTTTCACGTCAGTTTCTATTTAACCCATAGTGGGGGCCCTAACAGGTACTACCATTACCTGGGAGCAATGGTAATGAAGGGTGGCTCCACACTCCCCAAAACCCATAAGCTGGGGCCTCACCACTGGATATAGATTAAGGTCATATCCAGGACCCCCATTGAGGGAATTTTACCCTCTGCAGGGGGGCAATCGGCGTATTCTAATGCCCCAGCGACTCGGACGGATGTTTTATTGGAGTATGAAAAAAATGTTGTTTTTTTCCATTTCAGTAAAATTTACACTGAACTTCGATAAATCTAAATTCAGTCATTACTAAATAATAAACTGTCAAATATTTTGAAAAAAGGTTCGTTATGAATTTAAGCATAAAATTAAATAGAAATTGATAGATATATATTTTAATTGTATTTTACGCCCACATTAAGTGGGGAAATCGAAACACTATACTCATGTAAATCAATACAAACGCTGTTTTGTGCTCGTCCAAGTGAGGAACTACTTGACATAAAAAGACAATTCTGGTTTCATCTTTATCACTGACATGTTAGGTCATATTTCTTCATCATTGCTATTTATACTGAGAGTTGGTAAATTTGATACTCTTCTACTATTTTATTACTTATATCTAGTCTGATCACACACTTTAATTTTCTACCCACTACGTCCATTAATCTAGGTTTTCTTATATATCTCTCACAACCACATACTTTTTCTCAATCTGCGGCCATCCCACTCTGTATTTACAGTAGTCGTCGGTAAAAAATGTCAAATTCATAGTCATCTAGAGCAAGTGTAAAACAGCAAACAGGATATTTAGCGACCGTTTTTCTAGTAAGATTTGAGTTTAACGACATTGCAAGTAACGAGTTTTCAAGACTATGTAAACATTTTTTTTAATTATCAGTAGTACTAATAAAAGTAAATATACGGCATCTCTTGCGTTAAAAGATATTATTCGAATTTGGTGTCGTCATCACTTAACTGAGTGAATGTGTGCGAACAGCACGTGCTGTTTTGAAAATCAAATATTATTGGAGTTTCTACCGGAGGACCGTATGATAATTTAAACTATAACAAATAGAAGAAGCTGAGTATTTGCGTATCAAGGTGTAACTGTGTTTAATGTATATACAACCCGAGGTACCCGACGTTGCCCGGGATTGAATGATCATCAACGAATAGGTCACACTCCTTTTTTTGAAATCCATGAAATCGCTCGGGAAGAAGCTTAACATGCTCCATGCAGTAACGCAGTCCAAAATATGTTATTATCCATTGCATTCTAGAGAAACTACTGTTAATTTTATAAAATTATTATAAACTTCATTCCCATTAAAGCAAATAAAAACATTAAAGAGATCTATGTTCCTCACCTTCACCATGCGCCCCAATTCATCACTTCCTACCGACCACGTGATGCAAAACAATATATAAAACACGTAAATTTACAAGTCTTATGAAATTCTTAGCACCTAGAAAAAATACGAGCGGAGTTTGATCCTACAGACACGCCATGAAAAATAAAAAAAGCAAACAAAATAGCACGCTATCTACTTTTTTTTTTTTTTTTTTTTTTTTACAAAGGCATCACCACATTATCAAGGCCCAGAGGCCACTCAAGGATAAGGGTTAAAGAGTGTACAGTAGAAGTTGGTCAATATAGTAATCATTAGTAATGAAAATTTGGTAAATTTAATAACTTATATTGAACGGCTCATCAAGAACTTATTTACTTTAGACTTGAACAAAACCATATTGTAGTCAGCCGGAAAGCAGGAAAACGGAAGACAATTCCACAGGCGTGCAGTTCTAAGAAAGAAGCTTTGTTCATGGAATCTACGTTTAGGTTTAGGCACAGATAAAGAGTGGGGGAAATTATTGATAGTGTTTACAGCTAGACGAGTGTTTCTTGTGAAAGTTTGGCGAGGGGGGACCATAGATTGAAGCTCAGTTGAACACTTTCCATGAAAATAACGATACATCAGAGACAAACTCGCAACATCTCTTCTGTGAGATAGAGGTTGCAAGGAGGAGAAAAGGACATCTCCTACGAGGCTACGAAGTCTATTTTGAACTCTATCAAGGCAGGACAAGTTCTTACTAGCAGCTCCTGCCCAGATGTGGCAACAGTATTCCATCCTTGGACGTACCTGGCTCTTATATAGATAGAGAATAGCATCAGCAGTGAGATATTTACTGGATCGATAGAAAGATCCCACCATTTTTCCAGCGGCCTTGGCAACAGATTTGATATACGTGTTCCATTTAAGATCAGGAGTAATGGTCAAGCCCAGAAGCTTGTCAAAACTTGAGGCCTCCTGAAGACGAGAGCCATTCATTTCAATTGATGACAAATGTGGATTAGAATGTTGATGATGTAAAGAGAGAAGCTTGGTTTTAGATGCATTAAAAGTAACCAGCCACTCCTTTCCCCATTGTACTACGTGCTCAAGATCAGAGGAGAGAGAATTGGAGAGAACTTGCTCGTTTACTGTCTTAGATGTGGTACCATAAATGGTAGTGTCGTCAGCATAAATGTCTACAAATGATGTAAGGATATGATTTGGAAGATCATTAATGTAGATCAGGAAAAGAGTTGGGCCCAGGATGGATCCCTGAGGGACACCGGCATTAATATTGTGAGCTTCTGATTTTTGCCCCTCAACTACTACTCTTATGAATCTATCAGAAAGAAATGATTTAATAATTGAGAAGACTTTTCCAGCTATACCATAGCTAGCGATCTTATGAAGTAAACCTTTATGCCATACCCTATCAAAGGCTTTAGATATGTCAAGAGCAATTGCCCTAGAAAGATTGCCACCGTCGAGAGATTTGCTAATCCTATGCGATATAACTGTAAGGACATCTGCTGTAGATCTAGCAGAACGGAAACCATATTGAGTGTCACTAAGAAGGTTATTTTTGTTGAGATGTTTGATTACTTCTGTATTTAATACAGATTCTAGCAACTTACTCATGACGCACAGGAGACTTATTGGCCTGTACTGAGAGGGGGATGAGCGATCACCTGAATTCTTAAATACAGGGCATACTGATGAGATTTTCCAGGGAGATGGGAAACTATTCTCCTTAAGACAACGTTTAAACAGTTTTGTAAGTATGGGCGCTAGTTCAGGTTGAAGTTTTTTGAGTACTATAATTGGAATACCATCAGGGCCAGTTGCTTTACTGGAATCAAGGTTTTTGATTAGCTTGGCAACATCACGTACAGATATACCAACAGTAAAATTTTCACCGCTCGTTGGTCTGCCATTGTTGCTAAGCGACATGGAAAATAACTTTACCGATTATGAATTAATTACAATAACAGGTTCAATTATCGGGTCACGGTAATTTTTTAGGGTAGTCTAAAACAAAACTTAATTAAGATCACTCCCAGAAATATGTACTAATATTCTGTAATTTTTAGAGAACATCTATTCAGCACTTTCGGGGTCTACAAGGAACGAACTCAGAGACATACAAAGTTGCATGTATATAATCGTAAATATATATAACTTTAAGCATATCAATCCCTGGACAGCTAGAAGGATGTGGAGGAATTATATATATATGCCCTTACAAATATTAAATCCTTAAGCTCTTGAATAACTGAAATAAATAAACAAAATCTTAAATATTTATAAACTGGTCATGCCCCATCGAGTACGAAAAGCGAAAATTTCTTCATAGAAATTACCCCTTTAAAATAATAAACACATTAATTCAGAAATCAGAAAATTTGAGCAGGGTTAATCTACTTACATCCAAACGCAACAAATCATCCACACGCGTACCAATTGTATTTTACTACAAATAACCCATATGTTAAGTGTGCAAACACATTAATACTGACGACAAATTCACACTTCCAAGAACAAATCTTCAAGTAAAACTCTCCCCGTTCACCTGCGTATTGGCGGAATTAGCATACCGACGAGTAGGGGGGGGAGAAGAAAAGACGGTTTAAGTCTTGCAACGAAATGTCGATGTTGCTTACAAGCAGTCTTCCCTTGTAAAAGTAACAAATGGGTAACGATGGTCGAAGTGTAATTTGTCTAAAAGACAGCAACAACTACAACAACAGTAGAGCGGCCACCCCTTTTTATCTACTCCAACTCTCAGTCAGCGAGTTTCACGCGTGACTGAAATGTCTATTTAACTTGTAAGGAATGGGCACTCAGGTTTTTGATAAACGGACCACCGGCCTTGTTGGTCACATCTATCAGCACTCCTTTCTTCTCCACCGACCTACCCTCGGCAAGTCAACCAATTGAAAATTCTCACACATTCCCCACACATTCCCCACAAAAGAAAAAAAATCTATAAGAGAATAAAACAGTTTGTTTAGACTCCTGATAAACTGGGTCTAACAGTTACAACACCTTGAATGTTGCAAGTCGGACTGAACCATTGTCCATCTTCTGGTGGTGCTTCAGTTAGACCCACACAGCTGAAGTGAAACCAGTCATTGCATCTAACGCAGTTTATCATAGGTCTGGTACCTTCAGGTCTGTTACAGCTAGGACAGATCCAAATTATAATACTCTCTCCGTTGAGGGTCCTGGCTTATATTCTGTAAACTCGTGCCTATCGGGTCAGGTTCTCCAGGCTGTTGAGTGATTTCCAGGAAAAGAGATGCTTGATAGAGTATGTGTCTATAGCTCCATTCCCTTTCCTCACCTTCACCATGCGCACCAATTCATCACTTCCTTGGATTAGCTGCAGAACTTCACCTAGGAACCACAAAGGCCTTGTTTTCAGAGGGTTTTTATGAACACTATATCCCCTGGTTTTACTTTATCTTCAAAAGAACAACCAGCCAAGCTCCTTGATCTTTCTCTGAGACTCAACATATGGTCCTTATTCCAAACTTTTCTAAATTAAGTCAGGCTTTCTTCCCGGGAACGCAGGGTTTGAATCAAGTCACTTCGACTAACAGGATCGATCGTTTCCTGGTCCTGGTTTTCCAACCGCTTTATTATTCCCTGACCAACGTTCGCATTCATGAAAGAGTTAGAGGTTAAGACATTCAGATTAGCATCATCAGAGCTCCTATATGTCAGGGGGTGGCTATTTACTTCCCTATGCACATCAGACAAAATTGTTATTAGACCAAAATAGTCTACTTTACCTCTTCCTAATGATTTATGCAAGCAAGATTTTATGGCCTTGATGGACCTCTCCCAACTACCACCGTACCAAGGTGAAAACAGTGAAATTGTGCAATGTTTTAAGTCATATGGGCTTAATCTTTCATTGAATTAATCGGCTATCATGCCCCGGTTAATGATTCTGGCAGCAGCGTTAAATGTGCGAGCATTATCCGAATAGAGGTGTGTAGGGATTCCATTCACGTTCGGAAACCTAATGAATTCTTGAATAAATGATTTCACAGTCATATCCTGAACCAGTTACAAATGTACAGCCCTAATACTCATACATGTAAATAGAAGAATGTACATTTTATAGTCGTTCTCTTGTCCTTTAACATAGATATGTTTGGTAAAATCCACACCGGTATGTAGACAGGGCCTGACAAAATTCACCCGAGGGGCTGGTAAGTTGGTCGAATTTGGTATTGCACAAGAAACGGCCTTATAGCGTTTACATTTCACACAAGTACTAACCACATTTTTAACAGCCTGTCTGCCTTGTGATAGCCAGTAACCTGCCAATCGTATTTCATTTAATGCTGTGGTCAAACCTAAGTGTTGGCTTCTTTGGTGATATTCTTGAATAATCAAACTTGTTAGATGATGCTCTTTTACCAATAAAATGGGATTTGGGTCACATATGAGTGATATTCCGATTTTCCTATTCTTCCCATCGATCGTATAATTACCTTGTAGTCCAAAAAGAGATGTAAATTCTTCACCAGTTTAGGCATGCAATTTCCTCCAGGGTCCAACAAAAAACCCAACTCCCTTGAAAAGGATTGTTTTTGCATTGTCTTGATCAGGTAGGCATTTGCTTGTAACTCAGGATCAATCACCCTCTTTTTTAACTTGTTGATGAACTTGAATATCAATGAAGTTACACTGATCAACTTTCCTGAACTGAAGAATTTTTCCAATTTGACTTCTGATGTAGCCACTTCATTCTCTGCGGCATAATTTACTGAAGCGCTAATCCGCTCCATTAGAACTTTAGAAAGGCAACCCTACTCACGATGGCACTAGGAGGATTCTTCTTGCCTTATCCATTTCGGTCCCTCATAACAAAGAAAAAACTTTTTCCTTAAATTTCTTGATAGTCAAACCTCTGGTTATGTACTCGGCCGGGTTGTCATCTGTTGAAGTGTACTGAAAGTTTATCTTTATGTTAAAATCAGATTTAACTTTCTCAGACATTTGACCTATGTCCTGCAATCTATTCCGTACAAATACATTTTTCGTTTTGACGAAGTCAGCCAAAATCCAAGACAGCACTACCTGAGCATCTGTGATTACATAGACGCCTTTTATAGGAATGTCCTTTAGGGACTCTTTTATAAAAGGGAAGCATTTCAGTGCTAGAAATACTGCTAGAAGTTCCAACGTTGGGAGGGATTTTCCCTGCAAAGGAGCCATTTTCGCTTTGGCAAATACCAAGAATGAATTTCCATCCTGTACGGCATATACCGCAAACCCATATGCGGCTTTAGACGCATCACAGAAAAAGAATAATGTTGTATCCTTTCCTTCATCTATAACCCTCCTGGGGAAAGATACAGATTCTAACGCTGATAAATCTTTTGCCAACGTTCTCCAAACTGAAATCATATCTTGAGGAACTATATCATCTCAATTCAGTTTTTGTCTCCATATTTATCTCATCAATAAACGACCTCGCACTGTCACAGGTAGATACAGAGGCAAAGGAGCAAATACCTTTGAGGTCTCCGATAATATTTTCCTCTTAGTTGATGCCTCCAAGTCGCATGATGGGGGGGATACTCTTATAGAATCTTGGACAGGATCATATTGATACCCCAGCACTTTTTCCCAACCAGAGTTGAATCATGATAACGTTCCATCAGCCTCCATTTTCCTTTGGAGTGTTACACAGTTGGAATTGCAAGACTGTAAATTAGAAGTTTCCTTCTACAGACGCTCTCTCGCAGAGGTATACAAATCAGATAGATTTTCTGCATTATTCGCAGGTTTCACTAGATTGTAAACATAAACACTGGATTTTAGCGCCTCCCACCATTCATCCAAAAGGAATTTCTCTGCATGAAATTTAATGGATAATTTACAATAAAAGGGCTTGCATTGAAGCCAAAAATAAGGGTTTTTTTACCTGTAGCAATGCAATTTTTAACCTTTCGTCAGAAAAAAGCAAAACCGATTACGATCCGTTTCCGATACCAGACGAATCATCAGAAGGCTTTTCTAATATAAGCCAACAAGACATATCGGTTTGTTTGGAATCGGATCATCAATTTTAACATGTCGCTCATCAGGTTCACTCCAGGATATGCTGCTTCGTTCAATGATACTGGACCCTTATGTTTATAAGAATAATTAAATACTGGCCTCACCTTGGTAGTATTCTGATATGTTAGTTTTATCACTGGCCTATGAGGAATCCACATATAAATATTAAATTGTTCAGGAGGCACAATTATTTCTTCAATAATATCCTCGTCTTCTTGTTGTTGGAAAACTTGCAGATACTGATTATACAAGTTTTTCTTCTCCAGATCCTTATTAACATTTTCTAGCACCCGAATAGCAGCATTGTAATTAGAAGGTACCGATTTTAATGTATCTTCATACCACTGAAGTTGTACATGATAGAGACCATCTTTGTATGTGACGGAATCTCTAAACTGCTTAACCTTCTCTTCATTCAAGGTGGAGCATTTCTCGTCAATGGGTTATCCAATAGATTCAAGGTTGAACATGTTTTCCAACCCTCGTGTGACACTACTCTCTTCAAACCAATTTTTTAAAGCGTCTGGATAGGATTCCTCTGGGTGAATCACGTAGTTGATTCTGGGCGATGGAAGTGGTGGAGTTTTCGCAAACACCTCTGCATAATTAATCTGTTCTTTTTTGGTTTTTAATCTGGTGTTTATATAGAAAAGAACACCTGTTTCCAAAGGGAATTAGTCCTTTTTTGGTCTCGAATGCTGCTCCATACATGCAAGGGACTATCTTGAAAGGTTCTAGGTACTGGATTGCCTCGAGTCCTAGTAATACATCTATAGTAACCAAATCTCCTTTGCATTAAACTTTGCAGCCAGTCTGTGATTCTTTAAATTTCCAAGATTCTGAGTAAGTCATTCAAGGCTGTAAGACAAGTTCAACTTGGTCGCAAGAATCTGAAGAGTATTTGTTTTGCCTGGCATCAAATTCAATCCCAACGAGATTTCCTTAAAGGTTTATGGAGTTGTTCCTAAAAAGGTATTTACTTCCATTATTTTATCCTTTGGGAAGGAGAGACAATTTAGCTTCTTTAAAATTAAAGTCCAAATAAGTTATTTGACTACCAGTGTCTAACAGGCAGTTTATCTTCACATTTTATCTCCTCTTTGCACTATTATTTCAATTATGGAAGAAAGGAAAGCACTATCGTCTTTTGTATGTAGACAGGTATCAACCTGCATACTACTCGTAACAGTTGAGCACATAACAGTTATGTGTCATTTAGAGTTGCAATATGACAACACTTTTTCTTGATGTCCTTAATGGTCACATATTCCCCAAGTGGGATCTCTTTAGGCACCGAAAACAAAGACGTAGCTCTCTACACCGGGGTGTCCTGGTTTCATGGGTCGTATAGTTGCCACAGTCCTCAGACAAATGTTTATTGCTTTTGCAAAAGTCGCATCTTTCCTCGGGTCTTAATTCGGTATTAAAAGTTTTAAGAGACGATGTTTCGATCGTCTCCTCTGTCTTAGGTTTAGCCTAGGTTTGGGCATCAGTACCTTGGTCGGCTGTCTGGCAACTAGCATCTGTTTCACAATTCTTGGTGTTTCCTTCAATAGTGTGGAAAATGTCGGGTAGGTAGTCCCAGAGATTCGTAAGAGTTCTCCATTTACTTGTGCTATTATTATTGCTCCAGCTGACTTATCGTCATATAAGTCACAACTATACGAGGCCCTTAGGTCCCACATATCCGCATGGGTCTTTATTATAAAATGTTTTAATCCTTAAAGTTTTTTGTGATTATCTAACTGGAAATCTAATATTTGCTTAATTATTTCACCTCTTGTCTCCTCCCCGTCCAAATATTGGTCCTTTAATTGCTTAAGGGCCATACCGTAAATATCTTCAGAGGGGGAGAGATGATTTATAAGTTGGAGGGGCCTACCTTCCAAGGAGCACCTCAAAAAATATAGTCTTTCACTGAGTGATGTTATGGACCTGGCACAATTTTCGAACTTTGTCAAGAAGTCCTTGAAGCTCCTCTAGTTGGTGTCGAAGTCCTTCCCATCAAAGCGTGGCCCCTTCAACTTTATTTTAAATGGCTCCACAGAAAATGAATAATGGGTTGTTGGTTTGTAGGATGGCGATCTCTCATTTTCTGGAGTAACCGGTTTCCCATGACTAGAGATTGAGTCAACATCTTCCATCGAGGTGACTGCTGGGTGTTCACTCTGGTCAGCTTTACGCAGAGAACTTAAACGCTGTCTCGCTCCATATTTAAAGCGAAATGAAGCTAGACTTAAGCTAGCCAATGCTTCTGCTTCTCCTCTTGGAGCCAAGTGTCCCTCCATGTCAAAGGAAACGCCCTCAAGCTCTTCCAACCAGTCCTCTATTTCTACCTTAAATAGAGAAATCACTTCTTAATAACTCTTCTCTTCCTTTACTTATCCTTCCAGTGTAGTTAGTATTTTTCTTTCAAGAAGTTCTTGTTTCAGCTTCAGGTCCTCCATTGAGACTGCCTCATCCATGTTATGAATTCCGTTGTACACTAGAATAATCCAACTCCAAAGAGGAGAAATCAAGTTCGTTCCAATGTATGTATTTTAAACCGGAAAATAATCAGTTACACTTTGTTTCATAAGGTGACGCCCATTACAGTTTTATAAAAGCACGTGCGTTGCTGACGCGGATAAAGAAAAAAGACCCTCCTCCAAATAAAATAAAGTAATTTCGTTGCAATGTGTCGGAATTAGCATACCGACAAGTATGGGGGGGAGAAGAAAAGACGGTTTAAGTCTTGCAATGAAATGTCGATGTTGCTTACAATTAGTCTTTCCTCGTAAAAGTAACAAATAGGTAACGATGGTCGAAGTGTAATTTGTCTAAAAGACAGCAACAACTACAACAAAAACAGTATAGCGGCCACCCCTTTTATCTACTCCAACTCTCAGTCAACGAGATTCACGCGTGACTGAAATGTCTATTTAACTTGTAAGGAATAGGCACTCAGGTTCTTTGATTAACGGACCACTAGCCTTGTTGGTTACAGCTACCAGCACTCCTTTCTTCCCCACCGACCTACCGTCGGCAAGTCAACCAATTGAAAATTCTCATAGTATTCTTCATAATATATTGCACCAGGTGCAAAAATGGTAACTACGTGGACCAAACAGTCCGAGAGTTCCGCCTACGATTCAAAAACCACAAACAAGCAAACAGGGAAAAATCCGCACAGCACACAATAGCAATTAAGTACAACTTCCTGGACCACAGCATAGACAACATAAGATGCTGCAAAAAACACAACAAAGAAGAATACAATATGAAAGAAACTCATCCTGAGACTTATTAGCCACATATCGGGTCTTATAAATGTTGGAACAGCTAACTGATTATTCTTTTTATAAAAAACTAAACAAACCGAAAACATTTTTCTTACAGTGGAAGAACTGCTAAGCATTCCTCACTGGGAGTTTGCCTGTTTTGTTGCTTTTTTTTTAAATTGATTTCCACATATGTTAATATTCAACGTATATTTAATTCCACTGTCTGATTAATACGTCCATTTATTTGTAAAACAATGCGTGAAATTTTTCATAATCAGCATTGTCTACATCAGAAGTGTGAGTATTATGCAAACACTTTTTAAAGTTAAAACCTCACTGCGTTTTAGTACTGATCGGTTAGATTTTGTTTTCTTTCGATTCCTACGTCCACATATTTGGAAAATATGTGTGGAATTTGTCATCATCTTCGTCATCATTATCTACAGCAGTAGTGTGAGTCTTATGATCCCAATTTTTATTTTAAAAAAAGTCCAGGCGTTTAAGCACTGATCAGTTAGAATTTGTTTTTATATAATTTCTACAGTTATTTACTTGTAAAATAAAGCAGAAGTGTGAGTCTTATAAATAAACATTTTATTTATAAACAAAATTCAGGTGGTTTCAGTACAAACTTGTTGGAATTTATATTCGTCTGAATCCTATGTTCACAAATTTGTAAAATTGCACAGACACTTCATCGAGTGACTGTATCTTCTACAAATTGTTTGTTTTTATTTTTTTTGTTTTTTATCCATGTCAAACTCATTGAATCTTGCCCATCACCTTCATCCTGATCATTGAGGATTCATAACTTTTGGAACGTTCCTTAATGTCTATTTTACATGTATGTTTATGTATACATGTGTATATGCATATTTATGTGCATGCGTATATGCGTGCTTCTATGTGTGTATATTTTCATGTGTGTATACATGTGTTTGTATGTTTGTGTGCATTCTCTATGTATACATGTATATGTGCATGCATGTATTTGTTTTCATATGCATGTAGGTTGGAGAGTGCTACCGTAAGTCGTGGTGAAGACAACCCCTTCTGGAGAAGCAATTCTCAGATTAAAACAAAAAAACATAAAGCGGGAGACCAGAACCCGCATCAAGCTGGGTTCAGTTTAACTTGTTGTTTGTTATCCTGCTTTTGATTGTTGCTGGCTCTAAAATTTTGAACCGAGAGAGAGATTTAGCTGTCGTACATAACTAACACTCTGTAACATCATCTTTGTATAGATACTCTCTCAGACATTAGTCTATAAAAAATAGTGTGTGAAAATGGAAAAGTTGTGGCACGCGTAGGCCTAAAATGCTGGAAGCACGTAATAATTGATCTGCAATCATCATATGCATACGTATGTGTGTATGTATGCATGTATGTTAATATATCTACTAGTGTATGTATGTGTATGTATACCTATTTGTATATGTATGTATCTATGTATGTATTTATTTATTGTGTATACATGTTTATGTGGGTTTGCATGTATATAGGTATATATATATATATTTGTGTGTATGTATATGTGTATATGCATATATATGTATGTGTATATGTGCATATATATGTATGCGTACGTATATGTAGGTAACTTTATGTGTATGCATGTATATGTGCATACATGTGTCCGTATATGTATGTAAATATATATGTATATGTATGTATGTATTTGTATATGGTAGTATATATGTGTATGACTATATATGTATATGTGTGTGCATGTGTGTATGTATATGTTTGTATGTATGTGTTATATGTGTTGTGTGTATGCATGTATGGATGTGTGCATGTGTGTATGTTCATGGGTATGTATGTGTATGTTTGTGTGTATGTGTAAATATCTGTATGTATACCAAGGACCGTCTTCAATGTCATGTCTGCTTGAGCCTGTGAATTCGCTGGCAGGACTAAAAAAAACGAAGGTTATTTTCGGGCTTATGACCCTTCAGTGACTGAGGGAGTGGCACTCGTCTGAGAAGACGTTGCAATCATCATATGTATGTATGTATGTATGCTTATATATTTACATACGTTTGTGTATGTATGTACATCTATGTGTATATGTATATATGTATGTGTATATATTTACGTGTTTTTATGTATATATGTGTATATGTTTGTGTGTGTATGCATGTGTATGTGTATATATGCGTATATATATGTATATGTATAAATGCATATATATGTATGCATGTATAAATGTGTAAATGTATGTGTATGTATATATGTGCATATGTGTGCGTGTTTGCATGTGTATATGTATGTATATGTGTGGTTGTGTTTGTATATTTGTGTATATATGTGTATGCATGCATATGTTGGTGTATGCATGTGCGTAAGTGTATGTATATGTATGTATATGTGTGTGTATTATGTATTGTGTATGAAAGTATATATACGTATGTGTTCATAGATATGTTTGTTTGCATGTGTACCTATGTGTGTATATGTATATATGCGTACATATATATATATATATATATGCATACCAATGGCCTTCTGTGGTGTCATGTCTGCTTGAGCGTGTGAATTTGCGGGCAGGACTAAATAAGTCATTTTCGTGTCGGAGGGATTGGCGCTCGTCTGAAAAGATCTTGTAATCATCAATCATCTTCATATATAAATTCATGCATGAGTATATATGTGCACACATGAGTGAGCTTTTGTGTGGGAAAAGAAAGGGAGAGACATATGAAAACACAGACGGGCAGAGCAATGTTATGCATAAGTAGCCCGAAATAAAAAATGTTTACACTGATTTTTTACCTTGTTGTAACAAAGGTAGAAATAAATTAAATAAAAAATAATGAACACAAAGAACAATGGTCTTCATATACTTTTAAAACATTATTAATTTAAATAAAGGCATTGGAATCAAGACTAAGCAGTTGAAAAATGTGTGTATGCGTGTGTGTAAACAAGTTTTGGTCAGAAGTGTCCGCTTATCTTATCGGCTTACATGAATTAATCAGTATCCATGTGCATGCGTACGCACAACTGTAAACTGTAGAAGCGTATGTGGAAGTGTGCGGATTAATATGAAATCATCTTTATTTTTATAGGTCAGAAAATATATAAATATAGAATGTCTGTGAAAAATATATTGATATAGCATGTGTGTGTCAAAAGATGCAAATTTTAATACATTGGTTTAAGATTCTTTTTCTTTTTTATGAATACACAACTAATATATACACAAATTCATACAGTACGGGACTTTATACGGACATATGCAGAGCGTGTAAATTGTAAGAGGACGGCATGCCATTGTTTATTTGATTGTTTAAATACATAGAGTTATTTGCTAATAAAAGACTACTTTGGTTATCACAATTAATTTTTATGTTCTTTTACCTCGATTATGTGGTAAATAGATTTTAGATAGGTGTTTAGAAAACAAAATCTTCTTGGGCTGAAAACGAAAGTTCAACAAACTCTGCTACACAGTTGTAAATGGCGACAATTTGTTATTTTTCAGTTTTCCATAAAATCTTAGGTCCAGCCTTTGACAATCTAAAACAGTATCCGATCACAATTTTTTAATCCTCAGTTTCCCCAATAAAGTAGTTCACTTCACATATGCGAGTGTGTGCGTGTGGTGCGTATGTGTCCAATTGAACGTTTTATGAAAGACTTGGTTTTGAATGGAGGCCACAATTTGTTGACAGTCAATAAAATTGGAAGGGTCATATTCATGTAGATCTTTATCTTATTTGCTATACACGGACCCCTTCTGCTGCTTACCCTTCCCGTCCGCAATCATATTTTTGTCATTCATACTTAAGGAGATCGAAGGTTCGGTCGAAAATATATGCTTTTGAAAGAACCACATTCGTTTTTTCTTCTAAAGATCGTTAGTCTTACAACGGGTCAACACATAGAAAATAAGTACAGAAATGATATAAACACTTACTTTTTTTCCTATTGATGTTTTGCCCATATATATATATATATATATATATATATATATATATATATATATGTATATATATATAACATTAAATGGAACAATACATCAACTTATATAAATGCGGTATATATATACATGCATATATATATACATATATATATATATATATATATATATATATATATATATATATATATATATACCGTATATATATAGGCTAATGTCTTGTTCTATTTAATGTTCCGTGAATAGGTGCATTGCTTTATTAATAACTGTATTACTTTACAAAAAATCGAACTGAAGTTTTGTTTATTTACATGTTTATAATATTGCTATTTGCATCTAATCGTGGTAAGCCCTCGAGAAACTCTTAACAAACACAGCAAAGGAAACACAGTTGGAAATCTTGCCGAGAATACTATATTATACAAAGCGAACGCCTGGCATATTTTTGTGAAATGTAATTATGGATGTGTTCTTTTCTCTAAATCACAAGTGTAAATTTATACCTAGCATAAAATATGGAATTGTATCAATTGTTTTCAGAAGTATTCATTTTTAATGATGTACTGCGATAGCTTTAATATATATTTTAAATATATAATTTATGAGAAAGTGTGTCTTTCGTTAATTAAATTAATTATTCTTCATCGATCCGCACAGCAAGTAGACGAATGTTGTTAATTTTATGCATTGTCATTTGAAAATACATTTAAACGTTTGTAGATTACTAATTTTGTAATCGGAATCTGATGTTTAAGTGCTAAAGCTTGTGAAAAGTGTTATGTGATTTTTAATTTAGCAAGTATCGTTTGGTAAGCGTCATTAACACAATTCAGTTCTTATATTTATCATCGAAAATGTATTTTAAGAAAGAACCAAGGTAATGAATGCATATTTTATGTCTAGAAGAAAATAAAATTAGTTCCTCTTTTAATGGAGTACATTTTTATTGCTGTGAATGCCTTTCATTTCCAAACAAACATTCTATAGTTTCAGCATTAATTCTTAACATTAGAGCCACACAATACCTACGAATAGAGCAAGCATATATTATAAACTAAGCAGTTATGAACTCTTATTTATTTATTCATTACCATTAAATTCATCACTCTGCTACAGGTACTGACACTTGTAATTAGCTTGGTTTAGGAACAGATATACGCATTTAATTTCTGACAACAATCTATTGAGAATGGTGGTGATTATGAAAAAAAATAAATTCTGAATCCCTAAATATTGCAGGTTTAAATATTAGTATTCCATTTTGGTGGTCTTTCAATTTTTTGAGTGAGAAATAGGCCAATGTACTTTTAAACGCACTCTGGTATTAAAGCATTATGTATATTACCTTGCTACGTTTCATCATCAGGTGAAGATAAAATAAACTTTTATGTGATTTTAAATTTTGCTTTGTTTTCCTGTGAAACCTATAACCTTCTTTTTCAATTATGTCTTTATTGCCCCATTCTAATTAACTATAAATTGTGTCTTTTATTTTCATGAGCATTCACACTGAACGCACTGCCTATATAACTAACTGTTATAAAGTTCATAAAATTTAGTTTATTCATTTTGTAGTTCACTTCACATGCGTGTATATATCCATTCTAAATTGTAGTTTTGTTTACACATATAAAGATGTATCAGGAAATTTTAAGAAGAAATAATATGAGAACTACATAAGTTCGAAAACCGGTGTTCTTTTATCGATTTACATTGTCTCGTGTTAAAAGTCAGCCGTCTATTCGGTAAAAAAGAGTGTCTTCGCAAATCGACTAGACTTAACACAATGACAGAACACAGAACGTAAAACAAAGAAAAAGGTCATCGTCAGCCATTTGACTTCAAGTTGGAAAGTATGTTAGATACTATTAGCAAAAGTGTGCACTTCAAAAACATGTCATTTAAAAATCTTTTCAACATCACTAAAAGGTCAGGGTCTGACCTATTAGAATATCGTAGACTTACAAAATGCATTAGTTTACTGGAGACATAAAAAATCATAAGATAATATTGCTCAATAAAAAGCAACCTTATTTGAGTGAGGTAGCTTTTTTTTTTTGCTGATCAAGGCAACCGTAATAGCTGCAACCCCCCCTATTATATATATATATTGTGTTTACCTGTTAACCGTCCAAAATTATAAAAAGTCTTCCTTTTAAAAGAAATACAATCAAGGGCCCAGTTTTAGACCGGTGCTGTTAGTGGTAAACTTTGTACCGTACTCCAATACATATACCGTTCTAAAAAAACGTCCTAAGTTTTTTTTTGTCAATGCCATTACTTTGTTTAAGCAATTATGCAGAAAATAGCGATGGAATTCCATTTTTACCGTATCTTTTGTCTATTGAAATGTTATGTAGAATTAGTTTATTTAAAATAAATAATACTTTTTAGTTATTTAATTTTATTATTATCACATTGATAGCAAGTACAGAATAGTCAAAAATAAAAATCCGCTTCTCATTAGTTGTTATCAGAAGTCGGAGTGTTTTTTTTTCTTTTTGTAGGCGGAAAAATCGACTAGCAAACTTCGATTCGCTAGAATTTTCCTTCTGTTCCACTTTTTACATTCGTTCGCCGCCGCCAGCTTGCGTAGGATGTTAGTCAAATTTCAACAAGGAATGGATGATTTGAGTTATTTAAAAATATAAAATATGCTTTTATTAATGGCAACCTCCTTCACACCTCACAAATGTTGTGGTTCAGTTAAAAGCAATCAAATCGTAAAAAATTTGTACAATGTGTAGTGTCGTCACTGAAGTTTTCAAGTTCGAAAAAAATATTAAGATTTAGATTTCAAGATATAAACGTTGCCCTGAAACGCTAGAATAGCTCGAATATTGATTGTTTTGCATAGAAATTCCATATAAAAATGGCCCACCCTCTAAATTCTTATTTTCTTTCAAAGAGTTGGTACTATAGAAAAAGTAAATAAACGAATTTGGTTGTTTTGTCATATTAAGTAATTCCATACTTCCCAAAAAATTAAAATGGACGAGTTTGCGAAACAAATTTTTGAAATGGTGAAATTTCAATAAAGTCAACAATTATAACTTGAAAAAATGTTCAGAAGAGAAATTGGCAATACAGAAACAAAACAAAGAGAAACAAATGCCAATACAGAAATAAATCGAAGAGAAACAGTTGAATTTAATAAAATATCTGGAACAAAAACGATGAAGAGAAAAGAAAAAGATGTACGAACACAAATTGGAAAAGCAGTTACATTTATGAAATTCTTCAATGAAAAACAGGAAAGCGAAAGGAAAGAAATGAATGAACAAATATTGGAATTGAAAAAAAATGCATTTAGAGCGACATACCAGTCAGATAAAACATGGATTTGATAACGCAAGTTTTAGTGAATAATAGAGCGGAGAAGAAACCAGCACGGCCTTTTCCCAAAATGCGATCTGGTCAGCTATTGATATATTTCACTGTGCTCATGAGGAATACCTAACGTTTGAGGCATATTTCAGAAGATTTGAAGATCTTTTTAAGATTGGTTGCAGTGCATTGGCTGATCAAATTTGCTACAGAAGTTACGTACATCAAAACATAATAAATTGGTGGACTATATTTTACTAAGAAAAAACAACGAATTGTCGTTTGACGAGGCAGTAAAACTATTGATGGAGTTATGCTGTCCAAAAAGAAGGGTGTTTTTTTTCATAAAAGATGGAAATGCATTAATCTTACACGTAAAGAGTGTCAGAACTATACATTTGTGTCTTATATTAATAAGCACTGTGAAGATTTAAAATTTTCGTCATCAACGGCGGACAATTTCAAATGTTTAATATTCACACAATGATTTATAGCCACAAAAGACACCGATATAAGACGTGCCTATCTATATAAATAGAAATTATAACCTGATTTGACGCTTCAGAAACTGACTGAAGAATGTCAGTGGTTCGTGACAATGAAGCAAATTCCTGAAACATAGAGGAACAGGTATTTATCACATTAAAAATGTACTTTCTAAAATAAAGGACACCCGCCCGCCAGCAATTACCAACGAAGAGACTAAAAACCCTTCATACAATTATCAGAATAGAAAAAAATCCTAAGACCTCTTGCAGCAAATGGAAGAACCTCATGGGTAAAATGCATGTCAGTTTCAAAGGAAAATAATATGTGTCCTAATTAAGCAAGCAGGTCACAGCACCTCATTCTGGAGAGCAAAAGTAACAAAATAGAGCTACGTAACGACTGCAAATATGGACCCTTCACCAACAGAGAACATAGGAAATATGTTACGGTCAGGATCAGAAAAAAAAAAGTAAAATTGCAGCTCGATTTAGCGTTGAATTTTTCAAATATAAATTTTCACACGTGGAAGATAAGAGGAAATCCCCCGATGACAAAGACGAATAAAGTCGCAAGATAGTAACTGGTGAAAAAATAAATTGGGAGGGTGAGTTATGTGTTAATGTGTCACTAAAAGGAACGACAGCAAATCTAAACGTGTTCGTTCTAAGCAAAGCAACGAAATTAACCGGGACCTATTGGATTCAGGAATTTGAATTATTGGACTCGTCAATGAGTGATTTTGTCACAAAATCAAAAAGCTAACGGCCGACGTGACAAACTCAAAGGGGATCTCAAAAATATTTCGCAATTGGTTTCTCCGAAAAGCTTGGATGCTGCACAAAAATTATAGCAAGATTCGAATTGTTGGACGAAGCAAAACCAATATTCAAAAAGCCACGGAGCCTTCTGTTCGCTTCGATGGAAAAATTGAAAAAGAATCGAAAAGGCTACTTAACACTGGGATGTTTACCTCTATTAACTAGTCAGCCCCCACCCTATATGTGAAAAAATATCTAAAGGTATTAGGGTATACTCGAAATTTTCGATCGGATTACATACGGCGCTCAAGGACCATCACTACCTGCTACCATCCATAATATGAAATATTCGCTAAGTTAAATGGCTAAAAATATTTTTCCAAAATAGACTTAAGCGAGACGTACCTACAAATACCAGTAGAGAAAGATAGCTCGAAACGTTTGTGTCTCTCATCACACAAAGGACTTTATAATTCAATAGATTAGCATTTCTTATAAAAGTTGCACCTGCAATATTCCAACAGGTAATTGATACTTTGCTAAACGGTTTAGATTTCGCAATGAACTATCTGGACGATATACTTTTGCGTAGTTATATTGTTGAACAACATAGAGATCATGTATTTCAAAAGCTTGATAGAATAAAAGAACACGGCCTCGCCTTGAAAGAAGAAAATGCAGGTTTTAGTTTTTGGAACGAATTAAATGCCTGGGTCAGATCATATATAAGAAAGGGAGGAAACCCGATCCAGACAGGTTCACAACCATAAAAGACATGACTGAACCTCATAATGCAACTACATTGCAGAGTTTTTTTTAGGGATCGCGAACCATTATACAATTTTCATTAAGACCATTCATGAATTGCGTGCACCATTGAATGCATTATTATAAAAAGGACAAAACATAGCCGCCTTTAAAAAAATTAAAATATGTATTACCGTCAGATTTATCCCTGACTCATTTCAATCCAAAACAAGAGATTATTATCGCAACTGATGCAAGTTCTTATGGGATAGAGACTTGCATTGTACACAAGAGTCCTGATGAGCCCACTAAGCAGATCGCCCATGCGTCAAGATCTTTACTTCCTGCCGATAAGAATCGAAAAAGAAGCACTGGCGACCATATTCGGTGTAACAAAATTCCATCGATCGGTCGTAAGTTTAAATCGTAAACTGACCACAAGCCGTTTATAACCATATTTAGCTCTAAAAGAGTTCTACATCCTTGCATAACAAACAGACTGCAAAGATGGGAGGCAATTCTATTGAATTACGATTTCGGTACGGAATTTCTTACATCTATGAAGTTAATCACACAGACGGATTGTCGCGATTAATCCCAAAATCAAGGGAACCGCTAGAAGACACAGTAATAGCGTCACTATAAAGTGAAAATTACTATACGCAAATACGATATAACACGATCAAGGAACTACCAGTAACTTTGGAAGACGTAATAAGGAAGACTGAAGAGTCTCGTCAAGGAAAGTAAACAAAACATTCAATCGGATAAATCGGCGGCGCTAACCTATCATCCCCGATCGAACGGTCAGACAGAGAGGGTTGTAGACAAGTTGAAAAGAGCTCTGAATAAGGCTACAGAAACGTCCCCGTAAAAAAACGTTACAACAATTTATACAAGTTTAACGAATTACGCCCAATGAAAAGACTCCATCGAAGATGTCGCCGGTAGAGTTAATGTTCGCGGGGAAAATTAGGCTGATCTTCGAGAAAATTTTACTAAAACAGGTGAAACCGTCAAATACTATAGTTCCTAAAAAGAGCTATTTACCTGGTGAAAATATATTTTTTCCAGCTACACAAAAACAAAAGCGCAATATAGGAACTAGTAAAGGTCCAGAAAAGGATCGGCCGGATGATCTACATTATCGAAGATTTACGCAGAAGAAACATTTAAACAGAAAGTCGGAAAAGTATAACTGATGACCACAGACAACCGCCTGTTGAACAAGTAGTATTAATGGGCAACATATCTGACCCGTTCGACGTGGTAACACAAGTAACCGGACAACTTCGGTCCTCCAGGAAAAGGAAAAGAACCGACCCGATAGAGATCAACCTCAGGAAAAAGCACTATACAATTATCCCAGGAGAATGAATAGCAAGCCATCCCTATTTTCGAACAAAGTGGAGTCAATCAGTCCTATGAATACCACTAGTTTCAGAGACTAAATGGAGACATTCTGTGGAAAATTTAATTTCCAAGAAGTAATAAGACTGCTCAGTCGAGAAGGAAGCAAGATACACTCACCTTTAGAGTTGCGAAAGAATTGCCTCTTCCGCGACGTGACAGTCAGTTAACAAAATAAGTAATCAATGTAATCATCAGTATCATCAGCAAAAGTAAACACCACTGAAATTGTAACCATCAGCAGCAAATTGGTGAATACAACTGAAATTGTTACCTTCAGCAGCAAATTTGTAAATACAACTGAAATTGTAACCTCCCCCTAGAGTTTTATTACCTCCCTTTATAAGTCTGAAAAGGTCATGTGATCACCATCACATGACCAAGGTAAAGCTTTATAACGCTTCTAGGAAACAACAACTCTTTTGGTTAGTAACAAGGTAAGTGCACATACTCCCCTCTCTCCTGAGCAACCAGTAACTTATATTTTTTCCACACATTCCCCAGGAAAGAAAAAAAAAGAAAATGAAGGGAAACAAAGAGTATAAGGGTAGGCTCTTACTAAAAACAGTAACATTTTAGTATATTTTTTGTCTATTTTCTTTTGTGGTTGATTCCTAGCTATTCGGGGCGGAGGCTAGGCCTGCCTCGCCGACGTCGTAGCGGACACAATCGGGCCAGTACCACTTTTGTGTTTCAGGAGGTGGAGACTCAATCCCCACACACCTGAAGTGACACCAGTCGTCACATCTATCACAACAAATCATGTCTTCGTCACCCTGCGGGGAACCACATATGGGGCAATACCAAACAACTTCATTGGAACATGCAGACTGGGGAGGAGTATCACCGAGATTGTCAGCCGGCTCATCAACGGATGCAGGTACAGTTGGAGCATGATCCTCTTCACTCAAGGATAATTCCAGGGGAAATAGGTTCTTTAATGAGTGGATATGTACTGCATTCCCACCCCCTGTCTTACCCTTGCTGACCTTACTACGCCATCCTCTCCGCAAAACACCTCCAGGATGATTAAAAGGACCCAAAAGGGCTTAGGCTTCAGAGGACTCTTCACCAACACTACGTCTCCAACTTTGAAACAATTCCGGATAGGCACTCTGGAACGACCCTGGGGTCTCTCTCTGAGACTCAGCAAGTACTCATTGTACCACAGAGCTCAGAATTTCTCCAGACACTGGTCCCGTACCCGCATGGTTCTGAGAAGCCTCTCGCGACTGGGAGGAAGGTGTGCGCCAAAATCTGCATCATTGAGACTCAAAAGCAGCCCGGAACTCTCATTAGGCCGCAAAAACATGTTGGGGGTTACTGCCTCCAACTCAGTCTCTGCCGATTCTCGATAGGTTAGAGGGCGGTTGTTGATGGCTCTTTGAATATCCGATATGATGGTCAATAGGGTGAAATAATTCATCTGACCTCTACCAACCACCTTAAAAAGACAATTCTTGATTGTCTGGATACTTCTCTCCCAGACACCTCCAACCCAGAGCGAGAAAAGGGGGATGGGGCAGAACTTGATTAAACAGGAGCCGAATTTCTGTTGGTAATCGTGAGTCAATACCAGCCTCTTAAACAGCCGACCACCACCTAAAAAGGTTTTAGCATTGTCACAAAATATGGCAGAGGGAATGCCATATAGGTTGGTGAACCGCACCAAACCCTGCAGAAAGGACAACGCGCTCATATCCGGCACCACATCGACATGTACAGCTCTGACACTGAGACAAGTGAAGATGAGCAGGTACATTTTCACCTCCTTATTACCTTCTTTAACCCACAGGTGATCTGTAAAATCTACCCCCGTGTGTTTGAAGGGAACCTCCAGTTCGATACGGGAAGCAGGAAAGGTTGGGAACATTTGAAGGCATGACTTTTCTGGCATTGTACTTCCGGCACAGTGCGCATGAAGCCAGGACCGTCTTCACTGCCTGTCTGCCCTTGGGTACCCAGTAACCATGCCGTCTTAATTCTGCCAAAGTGGACGCGACTCCCAAGTGCTGGCATCTGTCATGTGCATCGATGATGATAAGCCTAGCCACTGGGTGATGTTTTGCCAACAGAATCGGGTGTTTAATTTCACCGTTAAAGTGGAGAGATCGGCTAATTCTACCACCCGACCTGATTAGTCCATCACTATCGATGAAGAGGTCAAGGGACCGCACCAACCCAGGAACAGTCTTGCCTGAAGAATCTAACAAGAATTATATTTCTTCAGCATATACTTGATGCTGCATAGTCTTCATGATCAGAATGGCTGCCAGCTTTTCACAGTCAGCCTCTACTCGACGCAATCGATTAATAAACTTAACTACCAGGGTGGTCACCCTCAAAAGCTTTGAAAGGGTAGAGAATCTTTCTAAGGGAAGCACCGAACGAGATTCCTCTCCATGGAGGATAGCAGCATTCCAAGAGGAACGGACTATCTCCTGGCTGCGTCGACTCAGACATGGCAACTCTTGTGTTGCCCATGGTGCAGAACCACTACTCAACCAACTGAGACCATAACACCACAGTTGGAAGAAGGTTCTGAATTTTTGCATCGTCAACCCCCTTGTGATCAAGTCGGCAGGATTTTCTGCGGTTGGGATGTATCGAAAGGAGGGAACAAAGCCAAGTGCAGATCCCAACTCTCCACTCATCTGCTGAATGTCCTTCAGTCTATTACGGGCAAACAGGTTCTTACTCACAATAGTCCCTGAGACTAGCCAAGAAAGAACAACCTGAGAATCAGTGACCACATGAATCTCAGAAGGAGAGAATCTGCCAAAGCTCAGTAAAATAGTGGGCAGGCATCTAAAAGCCAAGAGCACTGCCATAAGCTCCAGTGTAGGAAGAGTCTTCCTCTTCAAGGGAGCCACCCTAGCCTTTGCAAACACCAGGCACGAATGGCAATCTTGCACCGTATAAGCGGCGAATCCGTATACCTCTGGAGAGGCATCACAGAAGAGAAAGAGTTCGCCCACTCCATTCTCACTGAACGCCCTTCTGGGAAAGGAAATGGTCCCCAGTTCAGAGAGATCAGATGAAAGTTTTTTTTTCCATAAGGACAAGTATTCTGGTGGCACCAGGACATCCCATGCAAACCCCTCCTTCCAAAGCTTGCTCATCAGAATACGGTCCCGCAATGAAACCGGCAAGCACAATGATAAGGGATCATAGACTTTCGCTGACTCCCCGAGAATCTGTCTCTTTGTGCAAGCACAAGGGTTGCAATTAACAGGTGTCACATGAAGGGCACCCGAGAGAGGACAGTATCGATACCCCAGCACCTTTTCCCAATTGTTACCATGAACGCTCAATGTCCCATGTTTTTCCATTTCACCTCGAATACCCACATGATCAGAATTACAAGACTGCAATTCAAAACCTCCCCGAAGCAGTCGTTCCCGAGAGAGAGCGTATAATCTACACAGTTCATCTGGATTATCATCTGACATCACCAGATTATCCACGTAAAATCGGTTCTCCATCAAAAACCTACAATTGCCCATTGGGAACTGAGTAGCATGGTACCGGAGGACATAATTTAGTATGAAGGGAGTGGAAGCAAACCCAAATATAATGGTATTATATCTAAAGCAGTGCAGTCGACCCCCATCCTTCAGAAAAAAAAACAGAATCGGTTTCTATCTGCTTCCAGTTTCAGTCGTATCATCAGGAAAGCCTTCCTTATATCCGCTAACACAACATGGTTATTAGCACGGAAGGTGAGCAATACATTTGATAGATCACTCGTAAGATTCACTCCTTGGTAGGTTGCTTCGTTAAGAGAAGAAAAGTCCCCAGTCTTGAGACTGCAGTTGAACACGGGTCTAATTTTAGTGGTAGTAGTAGGGTCTGACTTTAAAACAGGTCTGTGTGGAATCCATACAAACTCCTTAAACCGTTGTGGTGGTACAAACATCTCTTCTATAATTCCTTCACGTTCCTGATTACGAAAAACCTGCAGATAATCATTATAAAGCTGCCTCCGCTCCAATTTTCGTGCTACATGCTCCAATGTGCGCAAGGCCACTGCATGGTTCGAAGGTACGCGAGATATTTTGTCGTCGTCCCAGGGTAACTGGACATAATATTTATTGTCCTTAAACGAGATGGATTGTTAAAAAATGAGCAATCTTCTGTTCATCGTAATTGGACAGTTTCTGCTCATCTATACCCAGAGTCTCCACACTAAACAATTTCTCCAATCCCCTATGCACGTCACTGTCTATGAAAAAATCGCTCAGGGGATCTTCATACTTGCTTTGAGATTCTAACACAAAACACAAGTGAGAAGGTTTAACATCAGCAGTTGAGGCTAGGACTGAATCGAAAGCAAGACACTCCGGCTCCCTATGTGTAAAAAGTTCTGAACAAAGAAACTGCTGCACCTCACCAAAGGGAACCAATACTTTTGGTGTGGAGAATGCTTTCCCACGCAAACAAGGAACAAGTTGGAGGGTCCCCAACTGCTGAATAAAATCCAGGCCCACAATACCATGAATAGGTACACATCCAGTGCCCCTGTGAAATCTACCAGCTAGGGGACAATTAAGGCGTTGGAACTCATCTAAAATGGAATCCAGTTCCTCAACACGTACTGAAATATCTATGTCCTCATGCATAAACACTGGAAGAGAATGAGAACAATGTGGTCCGATGCCCGTCTCCAACACTACCTCTCTAAATTGTCGGTCACAATCTCCAAGGATCGTGGTTAGCTTCAAATCACAATCCAGCCCGATCGACTCCAAGGAACCAAAGGTCTGCAACACCTTACTGGACAGATAAGTCCGGCCACTGCCCGTGTCCAACAAACAGTTGACAGAAACATAGTTTCCATCTCTACCAAAGGTAACACACACGACCGGGGGGAGGCTAGACCATTTTCCACAGGCAGAGTTAACATGAAGAGAAGAATCCCCTCGGCCAGAATACGACCCTGGTCTGGATGACAAATTCCCGGAGGAGCCCCGACCAGTATTAGGGATAAACCCAGGGACCTCGTCCCCCTTGATAAGGAGACGTTTGACCGTCTCGCTGGTATCTTGCAAAATGGATTATAAGGTAGGGATTCTTTTACCGGAAATCTGGATTAACTCTCCTCTGACCTCTCTGGGGCATTTGGAGAAGAGAATATTCGCCATAAAGCGCGCCACAGAAGAACAGTTATTAGAGAATGAACAATCAAAGGAGCCTTCCAACTCCGCAAGAATTGAGGCTGCTCTGGACATAAAACCAGTTAAACTGGTGTACGATTTGTCTTGTTTACAGGAGAAGTCTAAAATGTCCTGGAAGATGTTATCTATAATTTCATCTTCATCGATATACTCCCTTTTCAGGACCGAGAGAGCCAACTCATAATTCCTGTTGCATATACTAAAATGGTTAATCGACAGGAGAGGTTGACCAGACAGAGAGCATTTAAAGAAATTCAGCCTTTCGGCATCATTGGCCATACCAGCTACGCAGTTTTCAAAACGCGACAAAAAAATCCTAAAGATCATAGGATTGGATTGCATAGCCAACCCACCAAAGGTAGGGTCCGTAATTTGTATTGGAGGTGGCTTCACGGTAAAAGATGACACTCCTCTCTCACGTTCAGAGGTACCTTGAGCAAGGCTTAGTGACTCAGTGGCAGCAGGGAGGAACTTCAACTCAAGATGTTCCAGTTCCTTTCGGAATCGCAAGGCGTTTGCCAGAGCCTCCTTCTCAATTCTCACCCAGTCCTCCTCCTCAGAAGATTGAAGTTGGATTTTGCTAACGCTTTCGTCTACCTCCACCAAATACTCACAAACGGATTTCTGCAATGCAGAGAATGATTTAACGGATATTTCATCCTCCTGATGAGCCGTCTCCAGAATTGTTCGGATTTTGATCCATAGGATAGAAATTATTCTCCGTATATATGTTTTGCTACTATCCATGTTAGTATTAGGGTTTCTTTCGCAATATGTGGAAAATTTAATTTCCTAGAAGTAATAAGACTGCTCAGTCGAGAAGGAAGCAAGATCCACTCACCTTTAGAGTTGCGAAAGAAGTGCCTCTTCCGCGACGTGACAGTCAGTTTACAAAATAAGTAAAGCAATGTAATCATCAGCATCATCAGCAAAAGTAAACACCACTGAAATTGTAACCATCAGCAATAAATTGGTAAATACAACTGAAATTGTAACCTTCAGCAGCAAATTTGTAAATACAACTGAAATTGTAACCTCCCCCTAGAGTTTTATTACCTCCCTTTATAAGTCTGAAAAGGTCATGTGATCACCATCACATGACCAAGGTAAAGCTGTGTAACGCTTCTAGGAAACAACAACTCTTTTGGTTAGTAACAAGGTAAGTGCACCTACTCCCGTCTCTCCTGAGCAACCAGTAACTTCTAGTTTTTTCCACAAATACAATTCCTGTATTCTTTATGATAGGTACATATTATATGTTATACAATTTACAATACTTCTGGTTTCTTTTATTTGTAACCCCTAGCACGGGTTAACAACAGAAATAAAATATATATATCTCAGTAATAAATCATCCATTCGTGAATAACATTTTGAATGTATTTAAAATTGGTTGAAAAAATACACTTACATTTTATATTGGCAAGTATTTAATGTATTTTTGCGTGCTTATAGCGTATGGGAAACTGGACAACTTAATTGCAAATCTGAGTCAAAAATATTTAGTGAAATAATTTCTATTAGAAGACTATCAATGTATTGTTTCATATGGCCATCCAAATATTTCTGCTCTCATTTATAAATTTGGTTTTAATAGACTCACAAACTGAAATAAAAGAAGAAATGAGCAAACGTACGGTTGTATATAAATGCGAAGTTTTAAATTCATTGGTTTTATTAATCTTTAATTCAGCTCAGGCTAAGACTTTTAAATTATCAAAAGTGTGTTTTTGCAAGCAAATCTTTTGCTAACTTCTTGTAAACTTTGACAATGCAAACTACGGTGGGTGGAGGGACGAAAATACACCGGCAAAGGGACACTGGAAAAAGAACCACCATCTTTTTAAAACAAATCAAACCAGATAAAATACTAAATCAATCGAACACAATGAATATAACTTTTATATTTTTATTTTAATTGAATTTAATTAAAGAAAATCAGACACCATAATACTCATTTTGGCGAGTTATGAAAATTAAGAATTTATGGAATAAATGGAAATGAAAGATAGATATTTAAACCATTCTGTAAGATGATAGAGTTTATATAGGATTCAAGTCCCTCTCATAAGAATCTCCAAATATTTTTACATTTATTCTCGCTTGAAAGCAAATGGGTCAGTTAAGTGCGCGTGCTAATGACAGGTTTCGTGTATTTTCCTTTACAATTATTGCATTAATAAGTAAGTAATCAATTTAAAATCTAATTACCAGATTAAATTCCTCAGAATGCATTTCGGTATATTTATAAATATGTCAGCGATTAAAAAATAATATTGTTACAAAAAAGAATCAATTACATTGCGACTGTTCAAAACTTGAAAGCAATTAAGCCGTATATAAACAGAATAGAAAGCTACTTAAATAGTATTTTAGATGTAGCGCTTCGCTCATTTTTAAAATGAAATACCTTGATTGGACGATCATAGAATCTATTTTCAGTCGATTTTCATTCAGTAGTTTCTTAATGTTTCTACAGTTCCAAAATTATGTAATTTTAGTTGCTAGTATTTCAGTTTCTAATTTTCCGTTACATCAGTAATTTATCAGTTAGGTTGTACCCGATTTTCCTTAACAAAAATGTTTCCTTAATTATTCAACATTTTTCAGGACATGGAAATCAAATGCTTTCTTTGAAAGGTTACCACGAGAATTCATGATTTTTTTTACTAGATAAAATACATTTAAGTTTTAATGATGATTAACCATTAATATGTATCAGTAGTTCCAATATAAATAAGTTAAACATTTAAAAGTATTTCTTGGGATTGAGAAAATAGGGATGGAATTTTCTGATTCCGATGCCTTCAAAAGTTCGGAACTCTTTTTCAATCTTAAAGACTCATTTTGATATACAATTGATTACTTTTTGATACCTTTTGTCTATTTATATTTATTTTTTCTATTTTCTTTTTTTACTCTCTCAAAATGCTGCCGCCTGCTGCGTGCCGACCGGGACGGACTGCCCCCTTGCTACGCCACTGTGTCGGACGTAGCGCATTAGATTTCAAATACGCTGATGATAATTTTAATAGGTAAATAATTGTATGTCTGTTAGATTTTAATAATTACTATTTTTCTAGTAAGGACTTAAATCTCTCTCGAAGTCGTCAAGTGTAAGTAGGTAATATATAATCACCAGAGAAGATTAGATGATACAGTTGGAACCTTGTTAAAGCACGATGTAATGATGAATTTTGCAATAAAACTATTTATTAAGACAAAACTGCATGTAATATATTAAAATATATTTTTATATGTGTATGAAAATATACAATTATACGAATTCATTCTGATTATATTGAAGAGATACATTCTATATAATATCAGCATTCACGTAGTGTGGCAAAAATTTAACAAAAACACATAGCATATTACATTCTGTAAATGTATAAAGATGTACATGTTTCTAGAAGTTATCGCGTGCATTGCCCATTTCTAACGAGATCGTCAACATGATGTATAGCGAAAATAATTTCTCGTGATTTCTCGGATTATTCCTGTTTCCAATATTATAAACCATGTAAATGTATTGAAATCAATGGCTGATATCACTAGTAATTTACAAAAGCCATACCTTTTACTCGGTGTTACGATGCATAAATATGAAAAGAATATTGGATTATTGCAAAGGATATGAATTAACGCTTTTATTTGTCAATACTACCCATCGTATTAAGATAGTGGCCTACAAAGATAAAGGGGAGTATTAAGAAATATTGCCATAATAGTTGTATTCGCGGCGTTCCCATGATCGCAAAGCGCAATGTTACATGATAATTATGGTCGCAATTAATATAGTTATATTATTAATTTACATTATTAGAGACACACACACACACACACACATATATATATATATATATATATATACATATATATGTATACTAAGCTTGCAAAATATAGATAAAGTCATGTATATGTATATATATATATATATATATATATATATATATATATATATATATATATATATATATATATATATATGGTAATGTTGCAAAATATATAGTAAGTTATGACCATGTATATCATAATTATGTAACACAAAAATTTCCGTATTTTGACCTCGGGGAGATTCGCCGGGCTATTGGAAACGATTAACATATCCTCAAGAGAATGAAATGCGGAAAGTTCTCCGTAGCTAAATTGCAATATATGTATATATAGTATTTGATGGAACTGCAAGTAAGTCAAAGATCTTATTGATATCAAAAACTGAAACAGAGGGAATATGTTGAAGAGAAAGGTGGTTACACGTGAATGGATAGTCTGGTGAAAGGTAAATAATCCAATGACGGTAAACATTTTTTTAATTTCATATATATATATATATATATATATATATATATATATATATATATATATATATATATATACATTCAAATTGTACGAACGGGTTTTACTTTCTAATCGAGAACCGTAGACGAAAGTCCGGAAAATACTTACATATATATGCATAAAAAATACTTACATATAAATGCATAAAATAATACTATATATATATATATATATATATATATATATATATATATATATATATATATATATATATATATATATATATATATATATATATATATACAGAGAGAGAGAGATAAAGAGAGAGAGAGGGAAATATAAACGTTAACACAGCGTTATGTGTTCATCAACGTTTCTTTTTTATTGCAAACTTTCTTTAGGATTGATAACATTTAGAAAATAAAATACTTGTACAATATTCGAAAATATATTTTTGTTATTATTAAATATATGATTTTATTCCATGCAAGAACACAAAATTTGTTGGAAATTTTTAAAACAAGTGTAAAGTTCGAAAAGAAAGAAATAATTTTAGCGCCACATAACCGTTTATATATTTACAAATATAATTTATATCATTTTGCAATACATATCTATGTCATAATTCAAATATTGCTGTGTAACTGGAATGTGATAAGTGTATTTGTTTTCTGTAATTTACTGATTATATGTATTAATCATGATAAGTTGTGTTTTCTGTGTCAGAAAGGTAATATGTGTTTAATATTGAATTATATCATAAAATATTAGTTTTTTGTTAATGTCGACAAATTATAGAAACCTCCACTTTCTTCAATCCTACATTTTGGGTGCATTGTTATAAGCGCGGATTCAACACACACACACACACACACATGTATATATATATATATATATATATATATATAGAGAGAGAGAGAGAGAGAGATATATAGATATAGATATATAATAGAATAAGAGTTCATATAGAAATGTTGTTTTTATTTGAATAAAATAAAATATGTATCAAGTGCGATTGAAAGCCAAATACAACGTAACATCAGGAAAATAACACACTGAAGATGGAGGATACCTCTGAAATATAGGCATGATCAATTTCAAACAAGTAAAATAGTCAGCAAAATAGTGTAAAATACAAGGAAGAAAAGGCAGCTGTAGAGTGACACATATGTAGAATTTTAAATATATACATCGGACATAATATTTACGATCTACTATCTTATTATATAAAGCTTTAAGAAACTCTAGGAAATTGTAATTATACAAAATTACTAATAACGAAGTAAATTACAGCTAAACGAAGATCAAACACGATAATATTTTAAGAAAATATTTCGTGAAGAATGGATGATACCTACACATATCAGAGACTTTTGATGAATAATATATTGTGTTTTTGGCGAGTCATATATAGAGAATAGACATGCACGGCGTGATTAATTGATTTTACAGCGTTGAAATCGTAATTGAGGACGTGTATATTTTTCAGCGTAGGTGTCCTATATTAATTCAGCAAATAAATAAGGATTAAACTTTTGCGAAATAAAAAACAATTATTCTGAATGTATTCATAGCCGCGGAGTTTGTAATGTGTGAAATCTCGTATGTCTACGAAAGTTAAAAAAATTGTACAACTGCTGACAACTAAATTACATTTTAGTGTCCTAGTGTTAGTTAGACATGAGTGTGCTAAATGTGCTTCTATTGTTAAAAAATGTTAAAATCACATAATCAGACATTTTAAAATCAGCGTTTTGATAGACGTTGATCACATTGTAAGAAAACAACTTAAGTAAAGATGTAATGATTTCCCTGTTTCATGGGCATAATCAGGCATAGGATCGGGTTAAGAACGCAATACCAATAGCAACGTCTGATTCGGTGTTTAAAGATACGTAAATTCCGTATGTGTAAACATTTGTGTAAACTATTATTACAGACGCATAACTATGTGTTTAGCGAGTTTCTATTCAATTCATCATGGTTTCGAAGTTGGACCTGAATCACAAGTTGTATCAGTATAGATTGCATATAAATAATCTATGAAATTAACACGTTATCATCACTTCATCTTAAATTAAAATTGTATTTTTTTTACTAAAACATAAATATAAAGCATGAAGATACACAGAATGTTATATTCAAATTAGCAAGAGAAACATATTCTTAGTAACAATACGACAATAGGAAGTGTGTGTTGCCTTTACAATGCAACACTTGCAAGACAGGTAGAGAAGGATTACTTGCAGAAAACAGTGTCACTTACTTGACAATGTATTGAATTCGGAATTTGCAAGATGAACTGTCCATTGTTCTAAGATTATCAGACGTCTTTCGATAACCCTGAAGGACAGCGAAAATTTTCGTCAATGAGCAGATGTGACCTCCAATGCTATATGAGTCCGTAAGGATCACAAGCGTCTGAACTAAAAGCGTTTAAGATAAGGTTGCATGCAATATAATATCTTTCAAAGAAAGTTAATCTTGATCAAGTGCTGTTGAAATTTAACTAACAGAAAACCATAGCCGACCAAGTAACAAAGCTTTTTCAAAAACCAGTGTTAGGAATGATCAATGGGCGTGTATACTGAGCAGAAAATGACCTATGTATGAATCAATCTCACCCAGCGTATCTCTATCTTTCTCTGTTTATGTATCTCTCTCTCTCTATCTCTCTCTCTCTCTATATATATATATATATATATATATGTATGTATTTATTTATTTCTTATTTATTTAAAAGTGTCAACCAAAAAAAGCTGTAGGTTTTTAGACTTTCATTACTTTTAATATTTCTAAATATTTTCATAAAGTGTTTCGAACATTGTTAGTTCTCCTCAGATTTTTTTTGTAGTTTAAACCGTTTTTAGTGACAAGTTTATGGAATTCATATTTTGAAAACATTTTATTTCTGTATGCACGGTTGTGCTTTAGAGAGAAATGCTAATATGAGACTTATTGGCTCCAGTGAACTCCGTTAAGAGTTCAATCGGCCAACGTTGGGTCCATTTGGTTTGAGGGGGTCACGTCTATTTTGTGAGAACTTTTACGATTTTTTTTAAGTTTACGTGCCAGTGCGTGCGTGGTGTGTGTGTGTGTGTGTGTAATGACAGGGGCTGTGCGCTGCAAGTGTATATGCGCGTGTATGAGTTAAAATATATGGTATTTGCTTTTCCAATGGATGCGTCCACTGGAGACATGTCTCATATTTGCATTTCTACCAAACTGTGCTGACAAAGTTAAAATGATTTGCAAAAGATAATTCCATAACATTTATACTAAAAACACCTTTCATACTGAAGACATAGAAATAATGTTCAAATCGAGTTATGAAAATATTTAGTAATATTTAAATAGTGATAAAAGTCGTAAATAACTACGATTATTGTTGGCTACACTCTTTTAAATGTGTTTCCTCTCGTTAACACTAGTAAAATATTATATATATATATATATATATATATATATATATATATATATATATATATATATTAGATAGACATAACCACTTATCAAGACGCATAGACCACTCTAGTGTGCAGTAGTCAGTTAGACAAAATAGTCGTTAGTAATGGCAATTCGGCAAATTAGTAAACAAGTGCAATGACTCATCAAGAACTTGTTTACGTTGGACTTGAAGACACCCATATTGTAGTCAGCTGAAAAGCAGGAAAACTGAAGATAATTACACAGGCGTGTAGTTCTTAGAAAGAAGCTTTGTTCATGGAATCTACGTTAAGGTTTAGGCAGAGATAAAGAGTGGAGGATCATTGATAGTATTTTAAACAGGACGAGTGTTTCTGGTGAATGTTAGACGAGGGGGGCAGATATTGGATCTCAGTCGAATACGTTCCATGAAAATAACGATAAAGCAGAAACACACTCGCAACATCTCTTCTGTGAGATAGAGGTTGCAGCGAAGAGAAAAGGACATCTACGAGGCTACGAAGTATATTTTGAACTCTACCAAGGCAGGATAATCATTTCTAGCAGCTCCTTCACAGATGTGGCAAAAGTATTCCATGCTTTGACGTGCCTCGCTCTTATATAGATAGAGAATTCCATCAGCAGTAAGATATCTACTGGAAAGATAGAAGGATCCCATCATTTTTCCAGCGGCATGGGCAAGAGATTTGATGCACGTGTTCAATTTAAGATCAGGAGTAAAGGTCAAGCCTAGAAACTTGACAAGACTTGAGGCATCCCCAAGACAAGAGCCATTCATTTTAATTAATGGCAGGTGCGGATAAGAACGTTGATGACGTAAAGATAGAAGCTTGGTTTTAGATGCATAAAAAGTAACCAGCCACTCATTTCCCAATTGTACAACGTGATCAAGATCACATGAGAGAGAATCGCAGAGAACTTGGTCGTTTACTGGCTAAGATGTGCTATCATAGACGGTAGTGTCATCAGCATAAATGTCTACGAATGATGTAAGGATGTGATTTGTAAGATCAATGATGTAGATCCGGAAAAGAGTTGGGCCCAGGATGGACACAGCATTAATACTGTGAGCTTCTGATTTCCCCCCGCAAATACTACTCTTATGGACCTATCAGAGAGAAATGATTTAATAATCAAGAGGACATTTCCAGCTATAGTATTGCTGGAGATCTTGTGAAGAAAACCTTTACAATACCCTGTCAAATGCCTTTGATATGTCAATAGAACTTCCCCTAGAAATGTTACCTCCGTAGAGAGATTCGCAAATCTTATGAGATATTACTGTAAGCACATCTGATGTAGATCTAGCAGAACGGAAACCATATTGTGTATACCTAAGAAGGTTATTTTGGGTGAGATGGTTGATTACTTCCCTATTTAACACAGATTCCAGCAACTTACTCATGACACATATGAGACTTTTTGGTCTTCACTAAGAGGGGGATGAACGATCATCTGAATTCTAAAATACATGGGTATATTGATGATATATATATATATATATATAAATATATATATATATATATAATGCGTAGAAATATGTATATATATATATATATATATATATCTTCCAATCGCTTTCTATAGTTGCACACATGTGTTTTGTAAAAATATGCACGTGTTTTGCACCATTCTTCTTTACAAAACAGTTTTAGTTGTTGAATATTTTGGGGATTCCTCTTGTGAACATTGATCTTCTATATTTTCCACAAATTTTCAATTAGATTGATGTCTGAAGACATACTGGGCCAAATACTGACCTTGAATTCCGTTATTTTTAAGACATACTTTGACAAATTTGTCAGTATACTTGGATACTTGGGACTAAAATACAGAATTGCTATTATGAATTAAAAAATCCGCAGATTTCTGGAGGTATTTATCCAAAATCTCCCTGTATATACGTCCATTTATTCTACCATTGATGATTTCTAGTTCACCAGTACCTTTGGATGAAAAAAATACCCCCATACTATAATCGAACCACCGTCAAACTTTATCGTATGAATATTATTCTTTTTGTTATAGGCGGTGCCATTTTTATACCATAATTGTGTTGATGTGTTTCTTCCAAAGATTTCGATTTTAGTTTCGTCTGACCAAATTAGCTTGTTCCCAAATACATGAGGTATGTTTTAACATAATTCAAACGTGGTCTGACATGTTTCAGCTTCAATAATGCAACATTTCTTGAGGACAATGATACAAATCTTACACGATTTAGAACTCTACTGATTATATCCTTGCTCACATTAATCCCAGCTCATCCGAGGTCAGTTTGAAATTAACAACGAGTAAGAAAAGAGTGGTTTGTACCTTTCTGCTAACCCACCTTAATTTTTTTCTCGTTTAATTTCCTTGGCCGACCACATCTTGGAAGATTTGCTTCACCAGGGTTTTAAACTTTCTAATAACGTTTTCAACTCTACTATGTAGTAGATTAATCCCCTTGATATTATTCGAATCATTTTCCTTCTTTCTGCTTATCAATGATTTTTTTGACGAATGTCTATTGACAACGCTATAGTTTTAGGTATTTTTACAAATGAACTGGTTTACTTTGAAGGACGAGCCCCAGACTGGAAAAAGTGTATAAAATTGTTTTAATATAAAGATATCTGATTAGTCAGTGATAACTCGTTTGCATTATTGCAACACGCTAAGCAAAATTCAGTTCAATTTCTTTCCGAAAAATAATTTTTAAAAGTTCATCCAATATTTATGCGTTTGTTAATTAATATTTTCTTAAATATAAAGTTTATTAACTTGGATCTTGTAATTACTACTCAAAATATAATTTAGAATAGTAATAGGAATATACTGACCAAATTTTATTTAAAATCTAGAACCCAAATTAATGCTGTGAAGAAAGATGTAATGCTATCTTACACTTTTACGTCCCACTATATATATATATATATATATATATATATATATATATATATATATATATATATATGCGATAAAATAAAATGATTTACTAGACGTGAATCTAATAAAACACATATGATACTAAAGATGTCGTGATTGAGGACGGAGTTGTTATATAGTCTGTTTATTATACACATATTATTAATTACATATGTGTGTATATATTTCTGTAGAATCATAATTATACGAAAAAAAAAAACACTTTATCAGCCAAAAATAACTCCTTTATTGGTTAGGGCTGTTGTCTCCTTAGAGTTATGATCCTATATATGCACTTATTTAACTAATTGTGTATGTACAATATTACAATATATATATATATATATATATGTATGTATATATATATATATATATATATATATATATATATATATATATATATATAAAGTGGGACGTAAAAGTATTAGATAGCATTACATTTTTACATATATACCGATACTTCCCTGTGGTCTCGAAAGAAAAATAATACCCCTGTAGAGATCGATGCGCCTGTAATTGTGATGTAAATCACGGGCAATCCCTTACTACACCTCCCCTAAATCGGCCATGATTGAGTCCAGTTGCAAGGAGACGTCCAGGATGACTGGAAACAATGCCTTATTATCCCAAATAAACAAATGGACGAATGACTAGAAACAATGCCTGATCATCCCAAATAGTCAGCAATGTAGTACTGATCGAGGTAAATGTTGTTTAACTTCAGTGATCAATTGGGATACGTTCTGCCAACGTGATCATGCCCTATATATATATATATATATATATATATATATATATATATATATATAAATGGGAAAAACTTTGAAGTGTCGAATATAATGCTTAAATCGTTTTTATTTACGGATTTTTTTTTAAGTCCGATATTTCGCTAATACATAGCCTCATCAGGGTAGAAAACCCGGTTCATATTTTTTTTTCCTTTTTTTTCTTTTTGTGTTATGGCGAAGAGAATAGAACTTACGTGCTGTTCCGGTGATTTCAAGCGTTTAATGATCCAGTTACGAGCGGGGTTTTAAGTAAAAGTGGTTCACACACATTTTGAAGACACTTATTTTCAAAGTAAAATTTAAATGGGAAATTTAAAAGCATTGAAGTGTCGAATATAATCATAAACTCATTTTTACTTAATTTTCAAAGTTTTCGAATTTCCCATTTAAATTTTACTTTAAAAACCCACGTCTTCAAAAGTGTGGCCATCTTTTACTTTAAATCCCGCTCGAATCTTGAGCGTTATACACTCATCTTTCAGTTTCGAGCCTAGATACGCGGCTTATTCGTGTGTGTGTGTGTGTGTGTGTGTGTGTGTGCGTGCGTGTGTGTGAGTGTGTACCGCTCGGGCACTTGCTGCTATTTTTATTGAAACAGCAGTTGTTTTAATTCATGGGCAAGAAAAAGTGCTCAATATCTGCAAAAAAGCGCATCCTTCTTTTATCCTTTCTGCCGAAATATCTGGTTGAGAGAGTATCTCGTGCTTATTTTTTGAGCGATTACGTTTACATGCTTGTAACTGTTCTTTTATTTTTTTCAAATTCCTGTTGGGGTATCTGCGTTACCCCCGATGATAATGACTAATACCCTTAGTATAGCAGCTGTATTCAAAACGGAACTTCAGGTCGAATTGGACAAAGCTGGGTATCCCTGCTAGTATATATATATATATATATATATATATATATATATATATATATATATATATGTGTGTGTGTGTGTGTGTGTATGTGTGGGTGTGGGTGTGTGTGAGTGGGTGTGCGTGTGTGTGGGGGTTTTATGGATAGTCTGTTTATTATTATATATATGTGTACGTTTATATTTTTTGCTAATATATGAATCCGTAATATGGTTATTATGTGTATATGTAATATTGTTACATAGCCGTTGCAATTTATATCAACAATTTACACAAACAAAACTTCCCGAAGCTAGAATTACACCAGGAGAAGCTCATGTTAAGTGTTTGTGGGTCTGTGACCGATTTCATCAATTACATTTTTGTCAATGCAAGCGAAACTTTTTCGGTGGAGAAGTACTCTCAACAAATAGATAAAATACATCACACAATTTACAGTAACATCCGAATTATTCAACGGAAAAGGCACAATTCTTCTCTACGACAATCCCCAACAGCACATTGCTTAACCGACCATGCAGAAGTTTAAGAAATTGAGCTAGGAAACGTTGCCTTTTCCGGCACACTCTCCAAAACTATCCTAGTGAATATGATTTTTTTTGTATCTTGACAATTTTCTGCATTAAAAATGCTCAAAAACCAAAGGGATAACAGAAACGTGTTCATTCACTTCATCTCAAACAGAACGCAAAATGTGTTTTGCTACTGGCATAAATACACTTGTTTTTCTTCTGATGGTGCTCACATCAGTCAATAGATGTGTATTTAAGCCGAGCTATTTGCTTCTTAATTTAAAAGTTAAAAACCGGAAGAACTTTATTGTCAACATGATAGTTTATGTTCTCTCGTCCAGGGAAGTGTGTTACGAGTATAGATTAAAAGATCCTTGCATATGTCTACCCTAGTTCTTACCTCAAAATGTGAGATAAGTAGACATGTTTGAATTGTAGAGAGATAGAGAAATGTAGGTTAGTTGCTCTTATCGCTATGATTTACAGAGAATTTGCCAGGAAAAATGATTCCACGCGTCAATTAGTTCTTAGTCCGCAGATATTTTCTCAAAGAGGAAGTGAAAATAATTCTGTCTATGTTTGCGTAAAGTTTGATCTTATTTTTTAACTTAATTTTTTTTTTTACATAGGAATCACCACTTATCAATGCCAAGATGCATCTCGAGGATTAGGATTAAGAGTGCACAGTAGAAATTGGACAATATAGTAACCATTATTAATGGAAATTCTGTAAATTTGTTAACTTATATGGAACTGTTCATTAAAAACTTGTTTACGCTAGACTTGAAGACAACCATATTGTAGTCAGCTGGAAAGTAACAAAAAGGAAGACAATTCCATAGGCGTGCAGTTCTAAGAAAGAAGCTTAGCTCGTGAAATCTACGTTCAGGTTTAAGCACAGATAAAAAGTGGGGGAAATTAATGATAGTATTTTCTGCTAGACGGGTGTTTCCTGTGAAAGTTTGGCGAGGGTGGACCAAAGCATGGAGCTCAACCCAACACTTGCCATGAAAATAATGATAGAGCAGAGACAAACTCGCAACATCTCCTCTGTGAGAAAGAGATTGCAGGGAAGAGAAAATTACATCCCCCACAAGGCTAAGAATCTATTCAGAACAAGATCAAGGCAGGATAAGACCTTTCTAGCAGCTCCTGCCCAGATGTGGCAACAGTACTCCATCCTTGGACCTACCTGGCTCTTATATAGATAGTGAATGGGATCAGCAGTGAGATATCTACTGGATTTAATGTATGTGTTCCAGTTAAGATCAGGAGTAAAGGTCAAGCCCAGAAGCTTGTAAAACATGAGGCCTCCCTAAGACGAGAGCCATTTAATTGAATTGATGCCAAATAGGGATCAGAGCGTTGATGATGTTTGAGCTGTCATTTTTTATAGTTTCAGTTTTAGAATGAGTCGCTTAGATGAAGTAAATGTGAATAATATCAAATATCGAATACAATAAGATATCAGTCAACTTGTAATCTGCAGGAGTTTGGCCCACGGAGAGAACACCGAAAATGTGTGCACTAAAATTATTGCTTGGAATTGATGATCGAGTTTCCTTTCAACAAGTAGTTTGTACACTTGTAATGCCAGTCAGAATACAGAAGTTAAAAACAACTGTCAAACCGGTGCTCTCAAACAAGTCGGAGAAGAGAGACTTAGTATAATTGTCTGCACATATGTACTCAATTTTAAAGGATCGGAATAAGTTGGAAACAAAAAATGTAAATAAAACACTGGGTGTCCCAGTTATGTTCTTGTGATCTCACTTCTAAGCCTGGCTTATATGCAAATTATTAAGACAGCCGGGCGATAGGCAGATCTTATCTATTCCTTAAGCAGTTAAGTTCGGTAATTTGTTTGATTCATGCCCTGTAGAGAACGTTAGGTACCAGGACAAAAAGGGGTCCTCTGTATCCATAGTGTAAAGGCGTTTGAGGTCAGAAGCATAGGTAAAATATCAGAGTTTCTGTTCTCCTAGACGGATTGCTTAGTAAGATCCACGAGTATATAAGTTTCCAGATTAAAACACACAATGATAGTCCGGATTAATTGAGGTAGTCGTTCGGATATATGCATCTACTTCAATGTGATATCTCTTGAAAGGCTTACAATAAAAGAATATGTTACCCCTCTCGTTTTAAATTGTAATGACATGAGTTGAGTATTATACACGTGGCGGAAATACATTTGTACCCATGAATTTAACAACACGAGTAAAATAATAGCAGAAGATTAATGCATAAATGAAGGTAATATATGGAATATTAAGATTTTGAGTTCATGCAAGCGAAGTGGATATAAGAAGTTAGTAATGAGTATTTCATTGAAAGCCATGTCGTGAATATGGATAAACAGTACACCTCTAAATAGCTTTCAAAATAGATGTATTATGGATTTACGTATAATATATATATATATATATATATATATATATATATATATATATAAGCATCTATTTATTAGATCTAAAAGGATACATATTTATTACGTATCAGCATAACATCAACACAAATATAAATAATATATATGTAGTAAATATATGCTTTTATACAGTTTTAATTCCTTCTAAAATTGAAAATAAAATATTTCACAATTCGTACTGAAAACTAGGAATAAAAGATACAATATTAATGTGAATTTTGAAACAAAGATTGAGTTAAGTAAGGATGTACTATTAAGAAATTAAACATCTAGTAACGAATATATAATCCGAAATTCCAACAATATATACAAGAAGGTAACTATATAACGGCGACCAAAAACTTAATTTAAATAGTGAAATAAAAATGGGAATAATCGGATGCTTCAGAACCGGTTTCAGGTGTACGATAAATATAAAAATGCATCTTATGAATTTATGGAGAAACGCGCATTAAATTGTTTTATAGCATTAAAGCTAACCCTCTCTACATTTATATTTACCTCAATAAATGGTCAGATAATTCATACGGATAGAAAAAGCTGCAATGACCAGGAGCCGTTAATAAGAACGTAATACTGATTAATTGGCGGTACTTTGAATTATATATTTCCTGATTAAATTTTGGGAGGCCGTGTACCACTACGTTGATAAATGCAGATCTTAGCTGTTGCGAAACGAAACCAACCTCTATATAAACGACTTTATGAACGTATATATATCTTTAATCAGTTTTAACCCCAAACAAGGCACAGTGCAACTTTAAAGTAGGGGGGGCTACTATTGGGGAAATAAGTTTCACGGGCATTATAAATGTATGAGATATGTAGCCAGATGTGTGTTCATATTACACTTGATCTTCTGCATGTCACTACAGTTGGGAAAGCAGAATCCCGGAAGGAATTCCAAAGAATAGTAGTTCTGGGGAAGAAACTATTGGAGTATATGTATTCCTTACAACTAGGGATCTCTACTGTGAAGGGGTGGGGCTTAAGTGATTGAGGGGTGTGTCGGCAGTAGTCAGGTCGAGGGGATACGAGTGCTTGTAATTCCTCAGTGCATTCACCATTAAAGTTCTTCTAGAACGGACAGAGGGGTGTAAAATTTCGTATGTGGGACAGAGCCTGAAACCTAGTTGATAGTCGGGACCTATCGGGTAAGGGATTCACTTTTAAACGCTGCCCAGGTGAGAGACAAGCAGCAGATTCACCAGCCCAAATGTGACAACAGTACTCCATACATGGGCGAATGCGGGCCTTATAGGGGTATAGGATACTTTAAGGCGTAAGCAGTTTTCTAGCCCTGTATGGAGACCTCATCTTCTATGCAGCAGCTTTAACAATGCTCTCAATGTATGTATTCCAGTCAACGCTCCCTACAAACGTAAGGCCGATCAATTTAAAGGAAGTACTTTCGGGTAATGTGCTCTTGGCCATTGCTATTAGTGGTAGAGAAAGTTTCTTTAATTATTGAAGCTTAGTCTTGGCAGCATTGAATGTGACCATTCATTTTTGACCCCATTCCACTAAAGATCAAAGGTCATCCTCTAGTGTGGCTGTCATGTAAATAGATACGTGTTGATTGTTTTCCACTCATGCCTGTTATAGACAGTGGTATCATCATAAAATATACCTATCTCAGAAAGAATTTTTATCAGGGAGGTCATTTTATAATATCATGAATAATGACGGCCCCAAAATATACCCCTTATCTAGTCCCTCATTTATGTCCTATTGTTTAGATGTAAGACCGTCGAGGACAACTTGGATTTATCTCTTACATAAGTAGGATTTAAATAGATTATGTATTCTTCCAGTAATACGATATGATCTATTTTCCTTAAAAGACCATCATGTCATACGCTGCCTTTTATATATCGAGCGTTACGGCTCCCCATTTCCGGTTATGTCCAGTGAACAGGCGACGGTAGAGCGGTATTATTGCAAGGATTTTATTTTTTCTCAATATATATGTAAATACTTGATATACATGTATATACGTGTATCCATCTATCTATCTATCTTTCTATCTATCTATCTATCTATATAGATGTGTATATATGTATATACATGTATGTACACACACATATATATATATATATATATATATATATATATATATATATATATATATATATATATATATATATATATATATATATATATAGCACATACATATATAATGAGAAAAGACAACTGACGTACAATAATATTACACACAATTTTATATAAATTGATTAAAAAATGTATTGAAATCATATAAATAAACATATCCGCTAAAATATATAAATAAACAAATCAACAGGGATATTCCATGATCTTTCTGTGACAACGCCTCTGTGGATTCTAAATTGCCTTGCATGGACTCCTATAATAAATTGGAAAATAGAGAATAAAATAAAGAAACTGAACGGAATAGAATTAATCAAATAAGAAAATACTATGCATATAATAGACAAGGTCACTAGATAAAATAAGAGCACACCGTCAAATTTCTAATAGAATGATTGAAATAAATTAAACGTACCCTGCATTACTATAGCAATGTCATAATGTTGAGAAATTCTGAGATAATATTGCTTAAATAGGACAAACATATCGATTGCAATAAGCAAGGTTTCAGATATAATGAACTCTAATTAGGCCCCGTTTCTTCGTATTTTATCCGAATGAAATGAAACTTTAGGCAGGACTAGTTTAGTATATTCAAAACATCACATAAAACACTAGGTTCTTTGGCATATATTCTCCGTTCTACAGCATATGCACTAGATGAACTCAATTTAACTTTTATTGGGGGGGGAGGTTGTATATATATATATATACATACATATATATACATATATATATTATATATATATATATACATATATATATATATATATATATATATATATATATATAATATATGTTAAATGTTTTTGATTCCTGATTGTGGTATGAGAACAATGATTTCTGACGATCGTTTTTATACCAACAGGTCAGGGTAAGCAACCAATGAAAACTTCTAAAGTCACTATAAAAATTGTTTACTTTCTGATATAATCACTTGGCCGGCATATTTGTTACTGGAAATTACACCCAAGATCGTACTACACTGCTTTTTCACCGCCATCTCTGTTAAACATAATGCCTCAACACTTAACTACTAAATTTACTCATATAATATTATATACGACAGTATAGATTCATGCGTAAACTTTAAGTATGCACTGCAAAAGTGCTCAATACCTAGGTATGCGGGTGTATGTGTGTGTTGTATACACACACACACACACACACACATATATATATATATATATATATATATATATATATATATATATATATATATATATATATATACATATATATATCGGGAGAGAGGGAGAGAGAGAGAGGAGAGAAGGGCAGACAGAACATCAAGAAAATAGGAAAATGATAACATAAAATATATAGTAATGCATATAGATTTAATCTTTTATTCAATAATAGAAAAATTATGGGTGTAAACCTCTTTATACCATAGTATTTTTGTTTTTTATATATCACTTTATTTTATTTGACGTCTCATACTTATATTAATATTTGTTACTTTTTCTTTAATTCTGTTTTGATTTTTATACTTTTATATTTATTATTTTATATTTGTATAGTATTATTTCTCCCTTTGGTTTACCCTTTATTTTATCCTTTTAGATTTTTTTTTTACCTTGTAACCTTCTGTCTCTCAAAATATCACTTATTTCTTATAATTCACACATCATTAAAATACGAGCTTTTAATTGCGATACACTATCTAATACATACAGAGTTCCCCTATTTCAAGTAACCCTTACCCATAATTGTAATCAATAACTACATATGGTAAAATAAACACCCACTTACAATCACTTGTCCTCTATGTTTCCTAATTGTATAGATGCACATATACACACATTTATTGAATCCACTATGTCATACATATCGCCACCTACCTTTATTTCAAAAAAGGTTATATTCCTTCTCTATCGCATAGATCACTGCTGTTCTCATATTCACATTCCTGACAAATTCAATATATTACCAATCTCATTTCAGAAAGTATTTCCTATTTTTCCCCATTAAATCTAATATCCTCCCACCTCCTGCGGTTAGGACCGGAAAGATACATACACAGTATAACAAAATTGCTGTGACACTGTTCTTCTTAATAGGAATGCAATAACCTTCTCACATGTTGATTAAAAAAATAATTATTCCTCTCGAATAATATTTCAGCTATCCTTATTTTTGAATATGTCGTTTCATTCTTTGAACATTTTTCTTTATTTACATTTATCAATTTTACCTATACACAGGCTTACACGCACATATACCCCTGAAAGCAAGCAAGACAACCCTGAAATAATACATTATTATTTTCGGTCAGAAGTGCATACTTGCGTTTCTTGCATTAGAAAGTTTAAATGCAATTGACGGCCCAATATCGTATACATGTTGTTTATTATGTAGAAGTTACAGACACACTTTCTTTTAACATGACGAATTTTTTTTTCGTTTTGCTAATTAGCATTTGCACGTCGCGACCCTGTTTAATATAGAGAATATACTCTGATGGGAAAGTTGCAGGTGAACTAGGAGGTGGGGTGTTCGTTCCCAAGACCTTTATAAACATTATGAGTTTAGAGGTTGGGCACAACAATAACAACAACAACAACTGCAACAACAACGAAAACAACAACAACAACAACCGTAGCGGATTGTTTATAAGAGGGGGGGCTGTTTCGTTAGAGTCTATTGTTTTAAAGATAACGTTTTATCTTAAATCCATCGACACACTTTCTTTTAATATAACTGTTTTCCACACTGCAGATTAAGAATATCTATTTAGTAGTAATTAGCAGATACACATAGTTTCGAACAAATTTTACTATATAGGACTAACAATGCCACCTCCACAAAACATTGTTGGTTCATAATATTTGTGCATGGAGATCCTCATGGCGATTATCAAAGTAAAATCGGTAGCAAGTATTTGGAAAGTCACTCCTACTCCAAAATTGGAGTATCTATTCTTAAAGCGTTATTAACATATGGATGTACTGGTGACCATTCCGAAGCCGTTCTTACTATGCGAAGTTTGGGGAGGGTCTAATCCGAAAACAGTGTTAACATGAGGTAAAATGTTGCGCAAGAACAACAACAACAACACCACTAACAAAAACAACAGTGTATTGATTGTTATACAACACCAGAGGGGTATGCTTCATCGGGAAACACGTGCTAGCATATATATATATATATATATATATATATATATATATATATATATATATATATATATATATATATATATATATATATATATATATATATACTGCAGACCACCGGGACACGGCAATAAAAATTAGTAACAAAATACAGTACAATATATAAGACACACGTATATATTATAAAAACATTATAAATAACATGGTAAGGCGGGTAAATCCGTAACCAGAGACCACTTAACATAGGATTCCACATCGTAACCAGAACAAACCATGTGCTTGAACAACTATATTTTGAGGTTCAACTGTATTTACAGACACACACACACACACACACACACGCACACACACACACACATACCCACATACACACATATGTAGGTATTTAATTATTTAATTATTATAATTCAATTATTAAATTATTATAGTAAAAAATATTATATATATATATATATATATATATATATATATATATATAGATTCTATTTTTTTTACATAAGATTTACATGCCGCAACACATTTATAAACATGTTTCGGTCAGCAAGTAACTAGCATATAGAGGTTTCCTCAGACGACACAGCTTATACGATAGCAAACTCTGTAATAAAAATATCATGTCGTTAAAATCATTAATACTTATTATCAGGAGGTTCTGTAATAGGGTGTTTAAAATAGGAATAAGGAATACAATTCCAATGTATACAATTCCAATGTATATAAAGAAGGCATAAATAGGGGTTCAGATTATCGTCTGTAATGAAATATTGGAATAAAGGGTTGATCGACGGCTTAAGTAACCAGTTATAATGATATAAGAATAGTGTATATATATATATATATATATATATATATATATATATATATATATATATATATATATATTCGTGTGTGTGTGTGCGTGCGTGCGTGCGTGGGTGTCACTCAGAGAGATACCATTATCATAAACTCCTTAAATATAAATATATTTTTCTCTCAGTTATTTACTCTTAGTCGGTTCGATTCCTCATGTATTTGTTTCGGTTTTCATATATTAAAGAGTGGCACTTTTTAACATTTAAGTTTGTACAGTTTTTTGTCTTCATTTAAAGTATTTAATGAATGAATCGATTTTCTTTACTGTTGGTGTTCATTTAATTATTTATTATAATTAATTGGCCGAAGCCTTGGCAGGAGAAAGTAGTTGCGTTACAAAAATGTCAATTTTAATATAGATAAATCTCACCTTCTCTACTAACTTTTATTACATATTAAGGCGGACCCCTTATGATCTATTTGTGAATAGCAGATATTTTATATGTGAAAATTGTATATTTCATGCAGGTATTGGGATCAAAGATTTCGTGCTAGTCCAAATCAAGTAAATCTATCTATATTACCGATCAGCAGATTCTATACCTTAAAAACTGGTTTTGTTTCTATATTACTTGCACTAAAACGAATCCCAAAATATTCGAATAAAACATCTCCCGGTATAGATTAATTACCATATATCAAACTATTTAGCATTGACTTTCGGATCAGACAACTTACTCGACAAAAACAACATGAAAAGTTGTGTTGCCTTACTTACTAATTATAATGTGAAATATTTACCGATTATTTAGAAAATGTCTAAGCAACCTTCTAAATAATTACTCATTTTAGACACAAAATTGCATACCAATGTTTATGAATATAAGCAACACATACAAATATTAAGGCACACATTTATCGATTAAATAAACCACATATGATAAAGCATATGAATAAACTGAACATTTGTATAAAATATTTCTTGCGAAAATATATTATATAAAATCTGACACCTTTTTAAATGCACTGTATACCCCAGACACGCACGCACACACGCACGTACGCGCACACACACGCACACACGCATATATATATATATATATATATATATATATATATATATATATATATATATATACACGTATGTAGACATATTAATCTATTTCTATACCTATATATTATTATTATTATTATTATTATTATTATTATTATTATTATTGTTAAGTTTGCAGGTTGAAACAAGTAACGTAGAAAGCAATGCAAATGACGACTCAACAAACAAAGGTAGATCAAATAAGAAGTGTATTAGGAAAAATATGTTTACAGGATATCCATATAATGGTGTCAAATAAGAGAGTCTTTGCTGGAAAAACATATCTTCTCTCGGTGGCCTTCGGTGGCTTCTGGTGAACACACACTCAGACTAACTGAGTATTCCTATTCATGTGTAATTACGATGCACATATGCAAATGAATGTGTGCCAAAAGAACAACAATTATTATTATTATTATTATTATTATTATTATTATTATTATTATTATTATTATTATTAAAATATATATATAGTATATATTTACATCATTGAAATAATGGACATCACTTCCTACGTGACAAAAATAAAAATAAATATGTTCACGAATGGGCCATCCTTATTTCATGGTTTTATCGTCATAAATACTTTGCAGTACATCGTACAAAGCATTTACCTATATTTATTTGGTTGTAATAGACGTTTGACTTGTGTCGAACGGAAAAGTAGCGATTAGCATATATATATATATATATATATATATATATATATATATATATATATATATATATATTTAAATAAGGGAGTAGTCGCCAACAATGTTTACTTTTTGACATTATTTTATTATTCCGTGTCTTGGTTTTTCATTGAGAATTATGTTTGGGTCATTGTAATAATGTTTTTAAGTCATTGAAATCGTTTTTTACGCGCGTTTCAGACGTTCTGTGAAGCGTCCTCGTCAGAAATTATTTTCAAATGTGTTGGAGATGTAAAAATGATAATTTTCGTAGTTCATTTGAAGTGTTTCCAAGTGGTGGAGGCTTGTAAGTGTTTATTATTCATTGGCATGTTCAATTTTATTACTCTTTTATTGGGCTTGTCCAGGCTACTGACCTTGCTGTAGTCAATTTCTCTTTCTGCTAATGTGTTTTTTCTTTTCCTTTAGGGTGGGGCAGGTTGCGTGTGTGCGTGTGTGCGTGTGTGCGTGTGTGCGTGTGCGTGTGTTCGCGCGTGTGTGTGCGCGTGTGTGCGTGTTTGTGTTTGCTTTTATTGGTTTGAGAATGTGCATACTGTATGATAGTATTATTAGGTTATTTTTTTCCTTAGGAAGGTGACTGTGATCCGAGGTCGTTACTAATGTGTATGTGTGAGGAGGGGGGACCAGCTCTTCTGAGATGAGGGAAGGGGTGCTTTCATTCTATTTTCATATTTATTTTTGGATTCTTGGATTTTAGTAGTGTGATTTTTCATTTTAGTCTTTTCGGGTATTCATATATTATGTTTTTTTAGAAAGAGGGGTGTATTTAACATATGTATAGGGGATTTTTTTATGTTTCCATTTATTTGTCTCTCCATGTGGGTAGGGCAAGACTCAGGATCGGTTCCTAGTGTGGGGGAGATTTTGCTTCCCAGAGAGGGAGGCAATGTGAGGGGGTATAGGTATGGGAGGGGAATGATAGATGGGATGATAGTTGTTTCAGTTATGAGGGGGTTCTCCTCCACTGGCTGAGGAGGGAGCGAGGTGTTGGAACAGATATTATACTATAGTTCTAGGTGTTCCTTAGTGTTGTTGGTTTCGAGGTTAAGTAGGGTTGGTATTGTTCAGTGTGTTGTATTAGAGATAGGGGTGTTATGGCTGTGTGTGGTTGTATGCGCACGTGTGTGTGTTTTAATGTGTCGGTTTGTATATATGTATGTGTATGGATGTGCATGCGAGTGTACCTTGCATTTCATGTGTTTGTGTGATGATATTAGACTCTGTTCAGTTCAGGAGTGAATCTGGTGATGATTTTTTTTTCCTATGTGTGTAAATAAAAATAATTGTCTGTTTGGAAGATTGGCATTATTTTGAAGCTGTTTCCACTACATGTGTGCACGTGTTTGAAACATAGAGGTGTATGTTATCTGCAATTTTAGTGTTGCTCTTATGTAAGGCCAGTCGATTGCTGACATTTTTGGTGGTGCCTATGTAGGATTTGTTGCATGTTGTGCATCTTAGTGCATATACTACATTTCTGGAGGTGCAATTTAGATCATTTTTTATTTTGAATGTTTGTGTTGGGTTTTTGAATGTGTATGTGTTACATTCTATTATTATGTCACATATATATATATATATATATATATATATATACATAATGATTGCAACGTCTTTTCAGTGGCACTCCCTCAGACACTTAAAGTCCATGAGTCCAAATGCCTAAAGGAGTATCTATGCAAAGAGTGTGTTACAGAGTTTTAGCTTTGTACGACAGCTAAATCTCTCTCTCGGTTCAAATTTGTTGAGACCCAGCAACAAGCAAAAACAAGATACCCAGCAACAAGTTAAACTGCAGACCAGCTTAATGCTGGTACTGGTCTCCCGGTTTATGTTTTTTTTTTAATCAGAGATTTTCTTCCCCTTTAAAGGTTGCCTTCACAGGGCTTACAGGAGTCCTGTCCACCCCAACACAGACACACACACAAACATAAAAGGTGCTAGTTGGTGGTTGACCCCGAAAAATGGTCCATTTACGCTTTCGAAGGTATTGTTTTTAATCCTTCAGGGAGACTAGCCGCCTTCCTCACCAAACAAGTCTGGTGTGGGAAACAATATAGTCACCAGTGACCCGACCATGAGGCAGGTAGTACATGGTACCAGTAGGATATAACATGAGCATATAACATGCCCATAAATAGCATACAACATGAGCATATAACATGACCTTAAATATATATATATATATATATATATATATATATATTTAGATATACATATATATATATATATATATATATATTAAAATAATAGAAATAGGATGGAGGTAGAACGATGAAAAAGTCTCAAACAGATGTTGCTGAACACATAACTTGCCTCTTTTTCTCTTATTCTATTCCGATATTCTCAATAACATTAAAATGATCCCGGATAGTCACTTGTCCAAATCGTAAACAAGACTGATGTTGGCTTGGTGTAAAGAAGGGAAGTAATAAACAATGTATTTTTTTGTCCGAACTATTATACCATTATATGTTTAAGAGATGGTAATCTATTAATCACTATATAACAACGCATAGACACAACCATCTGGTTGAATTTTTAACTTTTGAAAGTAAAAATCCGAAGAGGAATTATTTTTTTAAAGAGGATAACCAATTTTCTGTGTGGTCCGTTTAGAAAAATATATCCTCATATTTAGCCTGCTGTATACTCTATGCATCTATGCACCTTGCGCAGGCTTACAATAATGTTTCATATATAGGACTGCATGTGTAAGATTTCAATAAAGTTTTAGAACTATTGTACGATCAATGCATTGTTTATATTTGTCCCAATCTTGAGCATACCCTTTTCATGTTAATAGATGTTTGAATATAGTAAAAGAATGGATATTTCTCATGTGTTTTTATGAATTATTATTGAAAACTATCCTGCTTAATAAAACGTAGGTCAATATGTATTACGTAATGATTTCCAGAGTTTTAAATGTAAAAATAATAATCATAGACTTCAAAGTTATATAATTACATCATTAAAAATATGTCCTCACGAGTTTCAAATGTATGACACCACAAATCTCTAATGGATCCTTTTAAAAGAAAAGAAAATGTCCTAATATATGAACTTAGAAAATTATTTTAAATGCGGTTAAATAAATAATAATGCAGAATAAGGAAAGCCCATTTGAATTATGACGACAAATTGGTATATGTTTTAACGTTTCCTAGTGCAATTTTATACCAGAGATTTGATTACTCACAAAATAACTATCCGTGCTCAAAAGTCATGCTTTCATGTGATAAAAATAATATATATCATAGAATCATTGTTATTTCATCATTTATTTTATGAAATGTTTCATTTATCTTGCTTAGGGTTGAGTGTTTTCTTTTCATCAAACTTGTACATTCCACAGATTTCACATTTCTTCGTCTTTTTAATGTTATGTTGTTATTCGTTAATTTACTTTATTTACATTGTCTTATATTTCTGTTGACTTTGCATTTCCTGTTTCATTTTATATTCGATGGAATTTCCTATCGGCGTATTGAGCCTCTGTTGAATGTATCTCAACATTCGTTCCATAGATAAAAAACATCAGATGTTTAATATTTTTTTATAAGTTGCTCGGAATGTATTTTATTCTTATTATTGTTTGCCAATAACTGGGATTTATATATCATTTGTATTGTTTGTCTTTATTAAACAAAATACTACACATTTATTTGATTAAAAATTCTATTTCATTGTTTTAGGTTTATGCTCCGTATTTCTTTTGCATTAATTCACATTCTTTCTGTTTTCTAATTTATTTCTTTTTTTACATTTTTTTCGATTTCATTTTATTTCTAGATTGTTTATCTTATATTTTTTATCTTTAATTCTGATAATTAATTGCAGTGATCTGCTCTCGCTGGTCGCATATATTAAGAGAAAGTAATTACTAGAAGAAATATTTTAATATAATTAAGCAACAACGGAATTGTCTACCGGTGCAAAAGTATTAATAATGATATAAGAATTAGTGATTCGGTACTATAAACTTTGGATTTAAACTTGAATAAAAGTACAAGGATAATAAATCAATAAATAATATATTATCTGCATCACACATATACAACTCCCTATTAAGGACAATAATAGATTTGTAAAAATAAGTACATTTTCAAGATAAAAAGATAGATATGAAATTAGCTTTATCATTTTACACTAGCTTTTTTTATGTACTGTTCCGGTTTACACATATATTATTTTCTTACATATATACTGTGCCACAAACGTCCGAAAAAGCTTACAATGTTAATAACTTTATTTGTGTTTGCAACAAAAATAATTCATTTTAAATGAATCATATAAGGATTTCGCACGAAATTTTTGGTGTCTTTATACATGTATATATATATATATATTTATATATTTGTATATATATATATATATATATATGTATATATATACGCTTCTATGCATATATGTGTGTGTATGTGTGTGTGCGTCTGTGTGTGTGTAAATTTGTTGCTGATTACTCAGATTTGGCCACTGATAAACTACAACAGAAATTTTGAAAAATATATGTCTTTTTACGTATTTTCGCGAATAGAATTAAAGATTAATTTCAGTGTCTGAATTATCAAAAATGTTTGACCTGGAACGAGTTTCGTTTGAAATGTTCTAAGGCCAGTAAATATACAGTCTATTTTAAAGACAAATGGCTGTGGAAAATAAATAGTTCTGTTGAGAAAACCAAATAATATACGTATATATATATATATATATATATATACATATATATATATATATATTAATATATATATATATATATCTTTTTTTCATTTTCATATGTTTATTAATTTTATACTTATATAACAATTTACTGAATATTTGCATAGGATTTTTAATGAGTTTCTATCCGTTGCAATATCATTTTCTGTTTATTGATTTTTCTTACAATTGCCGACTGTTTCTTTATTTATTTTGTTTTTTATGTACCGTTGTTATTTCTAAAACATATTTCTTAAATGATTTTTTTAATTAAATAACTTTTATCTATCTGATTTTACTTAAATGTTGTTAATATTCTATTAATTTTATATTCAGGTTTAATACTATTTTTGAAGTATTGCTTTTAGCCATTATATTTCTTTCGTAACAATGCTACACATTTGCGAACAGGTTAATCTGTGTTTTCTGACAGCATATTCTGCTCACTTAAAATGTCAACATTAAAACCATTCCTAATGAACCGCCCCTTAAGTAAACACTTCATCAAATCTCCACACTAACGTAATGTACTTGCAATAGCCCTTATTCCTGAGTGGCTTCCGGGCCTTGATAAGTCGTGATCACTGTGTAAAAAAAAATAAAAAAATAAAAAAATAAAAAAAAAACTCCAGACCTCGCAGGACTCTCATTACTGTTTTTCGTAACTGATGCCACAATTTTATCGATTGGTAAAAGTTCTAGCTGACACATCTTTTATATAATATCTGTATTATTTTAAGAACGTGGGCTCCGGTTTCTGCTAAAAAAAAAAAAAAAGGCCGACCGTTATGGTACAGATTTTGATTTCATATATTGGAGTTATATTGATAGCAAAAATAAAATATGAACGAATCATACCACAACGGAAACAATATAGCCAAGCGCAAATAAAGGCTAATTGTTTAAAGTCGGGAAAATACATGTGTTGTAACTATTAAACGTATTGTATTAGTGGTATTAATCATAGCTCTTCTCCTCTAAGTCAATCATGTGCCCTATTTTCAAAAAGATAAAATATACACGAGTTAAGTACAAGATAATTTAAGTTTCGTAATTAGAACTGATGGAAATACATCCAGAGTTATAGCATTTAATGAAGTATCAAACAGAACTGTTCCTAACCCCTCTAAAATAATATTTCCTCTTTCTATTGCTTTTGTAGTTTGTTGTGTTTTGTGGAGATGTTGCATTGCAATTTGTTTTGTATTCCTATGTGAGTATTTCTACAAAAATAGGAGGTTATATTTTAAACAAGAGGGATAAGAACTGCCCATTAAGATGGAGTAACTTAATCACAAAATGGAAACCGTCCATAAATATATTGTTTTTTAAATATCATTCTATACTGCACGTTTTTGTAACCTTAACACGAGAAGGAACTCTACTTTCTATCACACGATTTCTCCGGATTGCTATTGCTATTAAGAATATTCAAGCTTTTTTAATGCTTAGCTTCCAAGGTAGATAGGTACTGCTAGATTTTTTGTAACATGTTTCTTTTCTTCTGAAAGTAAATGATTTAAAAACTAACTAAATAATAAATTAACTAGAAAACTTTAATACAGTGGATCGGAAATAAGCGAAATTTGGAGGTTATTTACGAATTAAAAAACTGCCCTTAATTATTCAGTCAAAACTTAAAAATTGTAAAAAATAAGAATGTATTGGAAACAGAAGGAAACTGATTTTGTGGGAGTGATACAGTAATTATATAATCGAAGTTCATCTCTTATAATAGGAGAAAGCTCTATGACTTTGGTATGTTATTTAACATAAAAGGCACATTATTATTCGAGAGAAAAAACACCACATTATCTCTTCATATACGGTATTCCAGACCATTTTATATTATGTGTCATGGACGTAAACAATTAGGCATTCATACAGATGTATGGAAAATATTATCTGCCCGCCTCTTGTTTTCTATTTTTCTATAAAGTTTGCTTTGAAACTTTCAGTCGATTGCAATTGTTATACACTTGAAAGAAATAAACACATTAAATTTAGTCACTTAAATGTAGAATAAAAAGCTTCTGAAAAATGTATGACGCATTAAAATATAGAATCGACAAGTAATATAACTACTCATCCCAAAACCAATATAATAAAATGATATATTTTCCATCGAATAAAAACCTTTCAAAGAACAGTTTTTAACCTTAGACAGAATATGCTATTATAGTGGGCGAAACACCCAATAACGTTCTAAATGTAGATAAAGAAGTTGCAAACGGGACGAATCAATAATGAGGAGAGAAGTATAATAACGCCTACGAAGAGGAAATGCAGTATGCTAGGTATCATAGCCACAGAAGAAAGAAAGAAACGCCTATGTTGTGATTTCGTGATTAAAATGAATATGATATTTGTGTGTTTTGCCGATTCCTCTATGTAAATAACCTAAAGGTGAGAAAATTAGGAAGTATATGCGTTGACAATATTTGTTAATTAAATTTAATTTTATGAAAGGCTAGTTAATTAATTTTTATGTAAAACAAGTCTCAGTTAAGGCATTATAACATAGCATGAATTAGAGGCGTGCACTATCGTAACGCGATATATGTCATGCCATTAACTTTTCTGAGAGTTAAGATTAGTATGATTCAAGATTCTCTCTCTTATATCGACGGTAATTACATAGTACAAGATCAGCACAAAGTTTAGAGTACTACTGTTTGTCTTACATTCAATGAATAGCTATTTACACAAAAAGAAATTGAAAAAAAAACAATACGTATCATTAGGATCAGGATATATTTCTTTTTATTGCGGGACAACTTTAACATTTATATTTTCAGATTACGCTCTTTTCAATACTTATGTGTCCTTCATAAATAGCATGTATAGACTACGCTTAAAAAAAACTACTGTTAGTTTTTGCGGTTAAAATATTATTCCATTCTCAGTTTTGTATCTTTTATTGTGTGCGTCCATTTTCTTTATGTTGTCGTTTATTGTTACTGCCAATATTTTATGTATATATATATATACATATATATATATATATATATATATATATATATATATATATATATATATGTGTGTGTGTGTGTGTGTGTGTGTGTTTTATTTAAAAACTGTGCATATTTTTATCCTTCATAGCTTTTTCGTTTTTCTTACAATTGTCGTTTAATTTTTTTGTCAATATTTTATGTATATATATATATATATATATACATATATATATATATATATATATATATATATATATGCTGTTTTTGTTATTTAAAAACTGTGCATATTTTTTCTTTTGTGGCTTTTTTGTTTTTCTTACAAACTAACCGAGCAAACAGAGATAATAAGTATTGATTATTGTATTTCTGTCCTTTTTGCAATCTCATATTTATTTTTATTTTATTTTTCTTTAAATATTCTCGAATTTACCATCAGCTTATTCAACTTTTTTCAATTTCATCTCGTGTTCTTCGCCTTGTTTCAATTTCGTTGATTTGTCTTCTTTCAATTCATTATTTCTTTATTAATACTTGTATACGTTTACAGAAACATATACTCGGCGTTGCCCAAAATGAAAAAAAGATAGATTATATGATTAAGCACGTATCTTATATTCCTGTATAAAAAAGTAATAATAATAATAATAATAATAATAGTATTAATAGTAGTTATTACTATTATTATAATTATTACTATTAGTAGTAGTAGTAGTAGTAGTAGTAGTAAGAGTAGGAGTTGTCTACCCTTATATAATTAAAGCATAGTCTCTAATAAAACCAGTAGCTTTGTCTAATGTTTCAGAGAAAAATAGCGAAAGTTGTATAGGTTACTTACCGCATTCTAAGTTTTTTTTAGTTGTTTTCATATACAACGTGCAGTGTATATTTCCTCACTTTGCCTTAATTCCAAATTATCATTATTATTGTTATAATTCATATTATTATTATTAGTAGTAGTGGTAGTAGTAGCAGCAGCAATAGTAGTAATAATAATATAAGTAATAAAATAAAAAATAATAAAATATGATGTTCCGCCTCCTGTTCCACCTGTCTTTTGTCAACCCCCTACAGTTTTCAAAAACATGGTTGCCAATATCAGCAAAGGAATCTCCAGGCTCTCATCAAAGACCGACATCTTCAACCAAGCAGCTCCATATTACAATGAACCGCTCAAAAATGGATTCACGAAATGCATTAAAATACAAGCCAACCAAACATTAGCTAAAAAAAGACAGGCGCAACAGGAGGTGGAACATCATTTGGTTCTCATTTCCATTTTCCCTACACATAAAAACACGAGTGGGATACCTATTCCTGAAACTGCTAGACAGAAATTTGCCCCCACACCATAAGCTGCACAAACTATCCAAGAGAAACACGATTAATGTCAGCTACTCCACCACTCCATCAATAAAAAAGATCATCGCAAAGGAACGCAATGAAAATGAAATTGCGCACTGTACTTGCAGACACAGGGAAAATTGCACATTAGAGGGAAATGCAGGGTGAAATCCCTCGTATATGAAGCGACCCGCACAAATCAGGCAAACGATACACCAGAAATATACATAGGCATAGTATATATCTTTAAATTATTCTTACTTTATTTCTTTTTCTCTTGCTATACATATATATATACATATATATATATCATTGATAATCTATTATTTTTAAATATTTCATCAATCATTATTTAATAATTTTCATGTGTTTAATAAAAAAAACAAACGTATTGAAAAATGTTTTTTTTACCTCCACAATCGTGCAGTGTTGAAAATGGACCAAGCATTAAATACTTCGCCCTAACTTTGACGGACATTCTGCCAATCATCGCTGTATTGTCTATTGAACTGGCTTTTCTTGCAAAAAATCACGTTCGACTTATGCGAGGAGGCATAATCTTCATTGCACCTGATGAAGTACAGACGGCGCTTTCTCTTCTTTACTGCAATAAAAAAAACACACTTGCGCCTTGCAACTTTAAGTCTTTTCGATTGGTTCTTAGCTGTACAAAGAGATTGCTTCTAACGAAATTACACTATTGTCAGATTTAGAGATCCGTTCAAATCTGTTTTTGAGGCTTTAACTCCAGAGCGACCAGATGTAGGGGTATTATGACCACTGCCAGTGTGTTTGTGCGTTTGCACTGTAATTCTTACCGTTTCCTCATCACATTTAAATTGGAGGCCGATTTCTCGACTGAATAAACCAGAAAAATGAAGATTAATTAGCTGCCGCGGATCACTAACAGAGAGTCGTGGATATAAACTGTTACATTCCATAACCTGGAGCAACTACAATTACATTCCGGGATTCTTTTTTGCCTAAAAGGTGAATATTTTAAGCTGGTTTTGAAGTTAATTTTTTAAATTGACGTGAAATCTATGACACTTGAATTAAAAGTAAAATAGAAACAGATAAAATTATAGAGGGATTATAGGCAAATTAAATGAGGTTTAGGTTGTTTAAACTGTTACATTCATGTTTTTTTTTAATTTTATGGTCACGTCTTAGGTGTGATAAGCCTTAAATTTTAAGACCTAGGTCACTAATTATATAATATCCTTAAGTAATATCTAAGTAAACATTTATACACACACACATAAAAATACAGATATATATATGTATATATATATATATATATATATATATATATATATATATATATATATATGGAATCAACAGACTTGACATCTCTCTTTTTCTTACCTTTAGATATATACATATACTAGTTGGACGCCCGGCGTAGTTTGATCATACAATAATCTTAAACATGATGTTTTAATTTATACTGAAAAAATTATTATAGAATCAGTCGTCTATTAAATAGTATATATTACGAAAAAAATTGTACAGTGGAATGATTCAGAAATAGATAGATAAATCAATAAATAATGATAATGTATCAAATTCCGTCTTTGTTTACAATATTGCTTCAGCTTATATTTGATCTGTACGGCGAATGCCCTCGCAAAGACACATCTGCTATTTTATTTTGTTGTTTTAAAATATAAAAACGAAAAATGAGTTGCGGATATTTTAAATGGTATCACTTCTGTTATCGCAAATTGAACTTATTATTAAAAAAATAGAATGGCAAAGAAGAGCCTGGCATCAAGAGGTGACCATTATATCCGTTTTCGAATACTTTACCACTGAGCTGCATATCCTAATGGCAACAGGTTTGTATTTTTTTAATTTGTTTTAGAAATGATCTGCTTAGAATTGAATTATCCTTGCCTTGCTGAAAATTACCTTGTTTAGCCCGATAAACCTAAAAATTATTTCTTTGTAAAAATTATTTCTCATCTATAACAAAGAACATTTTGTAGCACAGAACTTTTTCGTAAGATAACGGATGAGTTTTTAGACAAAACCGATCTAAGAACACTGCAAGGCATATGATTTAGCTTTGTGTGAAATTTGCAGCAGTTTCTGAGCCTATGAGGAAGTAACACTCACACACAAAGTTAATGTAATTTGATATATAATACAATATAATAGTAAGGATGAAAAAAGAGATAGAGTATATAATGACCTTAATCATCGTCATAAATATATATGTGTGTTTACATATAATAAGTGATATGTTTTTTGTGTATGTGTTTATAAACTCATGTATTCTTTCCATGTTTGTATATTAGTTTATTTTTCTTGCGTTTTATTTTCTTAGTGTTATCGTTTTTACTGCGTAACATTTTTATTTTAAAGATAACTGTTTTCTTTTCTTGTTTTATTTACATTTAAATTTACCAAACAGAAATGAAAAGAAATTGATCATTTTACTATTGTAATAAAAATTATGTGAAACACACATATAATCTGACAAAAGTTTTCTGTAAGTAAAACGCCAATATCAATGCTTTTTTATATTCTACCGAATTATATATCAAGCCAGCAACCATTGATAACCATCACACACACACACACACACACATACAAAACACGCACACCCACGCATATATGGGTGTTTGTGTGTGTGTCATGTATAAACATGTATGCTTATATCTGTATATATACAACAACATACATGTGTATGTGCTTATATAATAATACATTTATATACGCATATATACATATATATAAAGATATTTGAAGATAATATGTAAGTATTATAGTATTTACATACATATGCATATACATTATGAACTAAAGGACATTGTCATCATTATCTGTAATTGTGTACACTCGATTCAACATATCTAAAACTGTATATATGTGTTTATCCTTGATTTATACGTCACACTACATCAGAGTGCATATTACACCTCATTCGCTTCAGCGCAAATATATGCTATAATTTGTCGCATTGTTTTCCTTCATCGATTTCTATCTACGCCGAAATAAAGTTGAAATAAAAAATGCGGACAAAAGTTTCAGAACAATCGTTTTTATGACCAATAATTACACCAATCACAGCCTTGTTGAAAAGTACACTAAATAATAACAGTCTCAATCATAAATTCCTGAGTGGAAAATAAAAAGAAATCATTCGCTTGGATGGGGAAAAACAATTGAAGTTAGCGCAAACTTTTCAAAGTCAAACCAGAAGACAAACATAAGAGAAATGGAAAATCATTTTCCGATTTTGCAAACGTTTTTCTTTTTTGTATTCTTTATTCGAGCGTTTTTTTCTTTCATTTTTTTTTTTTTTTGCAAAGCAAGGATAAAACACCAGAAAAAATTGTGATATGTTTTTTATTCAAAAATAAGTATACTGTTGATTATTTATGCTTCTCTCTACGTGTATTAAGATTGCTACTAAACATTGGAATGTGGAATTTGAAATGAATGGTTCTATAACTAAGTGTTTACAAAGTGCCATCTCTACTTCTCATATATAATTAATTGCATTTGTTCTAGATGCCCTGACCTATTTCGGTCAGATTTCATGAGAAATTGATAGCTTTTAATTACTGCATTTTAGTGATGCATGCACTTCCAAGGATAAGAATAACATACGATTGTCTGGAATATATAACAAAATAAGTATTTTTAAATTTCATTTTGGACTGCGGGCCAAATGTAATTTGTTCTGATGATGTGATAGAGCAAACGCTTAATCACAATTATTTACTACTCCAAATTAAATTCCAGTTTCTAGTACAGTGCTCCCCCTTGTTTTTTAAAAAAAATAATTACATAGACAATACTTAGCTAGTGCCGTAGATCATATATGGAGTAGATATGTTCTCACACAATTTTTTGTGTCCTTTCTTCCTGTAATGGCAATAGACTTGGAGTCTATCTGTATTTACCAGAACAAAATAAGAAACGACTGATCTCATTTCTTCAACATTAGCGTACTTAAACATTATGTTTCGTTCCAGTAGACACATATATTATTGTCTATACTACTTTCATAAACACCGTGCGACAATTATGTTTGAAGGTGAACGGGTGATGGGTTTCAAATGGAGTGCGTTTTCTTTGAACCGGGGCACTTTTAATTTTACCATTTTTTGGGGGGGATTTGTTTTCTTATTTTATCGGTCCTCGTTATCAAAGAGCTGCATAGACTGTCATCTGTCCTCGACAAATTTAGTCGGTACTATATGTTTTATTGCATAAATATTTCATTTGATTCAAACGATCCCTAAGGTTATATTCAGCTCATTCTGCTGTTTATTCTCCTGACTCACAGCGGGTACCAAACGATGGGTGAAATGTGAAGAATTTAAATACTTTAATGACCGAACTGATTTGAAATATTAAAAAAATATATACTTTTAAATGCAAGCAGTGCAATCCGCTAGTCATGAACGCTATGCTTTTTTTAAAATCCGTTTATAGTGTTTTCATCAAGTTGAAGTTGCATGGAGAAAAAGTTCTAGAATTTTATTACACGCCTTATTTCACATGAAAGACTACATTATGCCGCGTGTAATGCTACTGAGTAAAAACTGGGTTATGATACCGCTCTTGAAAGTATCTTATTTTCAAGGAAATCATCTACATATGCAATATTTCACACAAAATGTGCGTTGCCTCTCCATCTCTTCTCTATTACAGGACCATTCGGTTTAGGTTCAATGTATGGTTCACTCCTTCAGA